>NW_027522775.1:0-79354 GCF_052094955.1 Ictidomys tridecemlineatus
AGTCTCCAGACTCTGCTCTCTGGAATATGATTTTCATCTCAGTCTCCAATCTCTGCTCTTTGTAGCAGTTCATCTGCACCCAAGTATCCAAACTCTGCTCTCTTTAAAAGTCCTTCTGCACCCCAGTCTCCAAACTCTGCTCTGTGTAACAGTCCTTCTGTAACGCAGTCTCCAATCTCTTCTCTCTATAATGGTTCTTCTACACGCGAATTGCCAACCTCTGCTTTCTGAAAAAGTACTTCTGCACCCCAGTCTCTAAACTCTTCTCTCTGCAACGGTCCTTCTGCACACCAGTCTCCAAACTCTGCTCTCTCTAACAGTCCTTCTGCACCCCAGTTTCCAACCTCTTCTCTCTGTAACAGTCCTTCTCATCCTCAGTCTGAAACCTCTGCTCTTTGCAACGATCCTTCTTCACACCAGTCTTCAACCTCTGTTCTCTGTAACAGTCCGTCTGCACCTCAGTCTCAAACCTCTGCTCTCTGCAACTGTCCTTCTGCAACCCAGTCTCCAAGCTTTTTCCTCTGCAACAGTCCCTCTACACCCCAGTCTCCAACCACTGCTCTCTGCAAGAATCTTTTTGCATTCCAGTCTCCAATGTCTGCTCTCTGCAACAGTTTTTCTGCACCCCAGTCTCAAATTTCTGCTCTCCGCTACAGTCCTTCTTCACCCCAGTCTCAAAACTCTGCTCTCTGCAAAATTTCTTCTGCACTCCAGTCTCCAACCTCTGCTCTCTGTAACAAACCTTCTGCACCCCACTCTCCAAACTCTACACTCTGTAAGAGGCCTTCTGAAAACTAAGTTTCCAACCTCTTCTCTCTGCAACGATCCTTCTTCACCTCAGTCTCCATCCTCTGCTCTCTGTAACTGTCCTTCTGAACCCCAGTCACCTTCCTCTGCTCTCTGTAAGAATCCTTCTGCACCCCAGTCTCCAAACGCTTCTCTCTGTAACAGTCCTTCTGCACCTCAGTGTCCAACCTCTGCTCTGTGTAATGAACCTTCAGCACCTCAGTCTCCAACCGCTGCTCGCTGTAACAGGCCTTCTGAACCCCATTCTCCAACCTATGCTTTCTGGATCAGTCCTTTTGCACACCAGTATCCTAACTCTGCTCTCTGTAACAGTCCTTCTGTACCGCAGTCTCAAAATTCTGCTCTTTGTAACGGTCCTTCTGCACCCCAACCTCCAACGTCAGCTTTCTGTATCAGTTCTTCTGCACCCCAGTCTTCAACCTCTGCTCTCAGTAAGAGTCCTTCTGCACCCCAGTCTCCAACTTCTGCTCTCTGCAACATTTCTTCTGCACCCCAGTCTTCATCTGTGCTCTCTGTAACTGTCCTTCTGCACCCCAGTCTCCAACCTCTGCTCTCTGTAACGATCTACCACAGTCTTAAAACTCTACTCTCTGCAACGATCCTTCTTCCCCTCAGAATCCAACCTCTGCTCTCCGCAATGATCCTTCTGCACCCCAGTCTCCAACCTCTCCTCTCTGTAAATGTCCTTTTGCACTTCAGTCTCAATCCTCTGATATCTGAAACAATCCTTCTGCACACCAGTCTCCAACCTCTGTTCTCTGTAACAGGTCTTCTGCACCCCAGTCTCCAAACTCTGCTCTCTGTAACAGGCCTAATGCACCCCAGTCTCCAACGTCTTCTCTCTGCAATGATCTTTCTCCACCTAAGTCTCCAATCACTGCTCTCTGAAACAGTCCTTCTGCACCCCAGTCTCCAACCTCTGCCCTCTGTAAGATCTTTCTTCACCCCGGCCTCCAAACTTTGCCCTCTAAAACAGTTTTTCTGCACCTCAGTCTCCAAATACTTTTCTCTGCTATGGTTCTACTGCACCCCAGTATCCAACCTCTGTTCTCTGCAACAGTCTTTCTGCACCCCAGGCTCCAAACTCTGCTCTCTGTAACAGTTCTTCTGTACTGTAGTCTCCAACCTCTGCTGTCTGTAACGTTAATTCTGCACCGCAGTCTCCAGACTCTACTTTCTATATCAGTTATTCTGCACCCCAGTCTCCAACCTCTGCTCTCTGTAAGATCCTTCTTCACCCCGGTCTCCAAACTTTGCTCTCTATAACAGTCCTTCTTCAACTAAGTCTCCAACTTCTGCTCTATGCAGCACTTCTTCTGGACCCCAGTCTTTAACCTCTGTTCTCAGCAAAAGTCTTTCTACACCCCAGGCTCAAAACTCTGCTCTCTGTAACAGTTCTTCTGTACCACAGTCTCCAACTTCTGCTGTCTGTAATGGTCCTTCTGCACCCGAGACTCCAAACTCTACTTTCCATATCAGTTATTCTGCACCCCTGTCTCCAACCTCTGCTCTCTGTAAAAGTCCTTCTGCACCTCAGTCTCCAACCTCTGCTCTCTGCAACAGTCCTTCTGCCCCCCAGTCTCCAAGCTGTTCTCTCTGCAAGGGTCCTTCTAGACCCCAGTCTCCAAACTCTGCTCTCTGCAACGATCCTTCTGCATCACAGTCTCCAACATCTGCTCTCTGCAACAGTCCTTCTGCACCCCAGTCTCCAACCTCTACTCTCCGCTACAGTCCTTCTTCACCCCAGTCTCAAACCTCTGCTCTCTGCAACATTTCTTCTGCACCCCAGTCTCCAACCAGTGCTCTCTGCAACTGTCCTGCTGCACCCCAGTCTCCACCCTCGGCTCTCTGTAGTGATCCTTTTTTTTATTGGTTGTACAAAATATTACAAAGCTTTTGACATATCATGTTTCATACATTAGATTCAAGTTGGTTGTGAACTCCCAATTTTACCCCAAATACAGATTGCAGAATCACATCTGTTACATATCCACATTTTTACGTAATGCTCCATTAGTAACTGTTGTACGTCAGTCTTAAACCTCTTCTCTCCACGATTCTTCTGCACACCAGTCTCCAACCACTGCTCTCTGTAACAGTCCACCTGCACCTCAGTCTCCAACATCTGCTCTCTGTAAGTTCCTTCAACCAACCAGTCTCCAAACTCTGCTCTCTGTAACAGTTTTTCTGCACCCCAGTCTCCAACCTCTCCTGTCTTTAACAGGCCTTGTGCACTCCAGTCTCGAAACTCTGCTCTCTATAGCAGGCCTTCTTCACCCTACTCTCCATACTCTGCTCTCTGCAACGATCCTTCTGAACCCCAGTCTCCAAACTTGCTGTCTGCAATGATCGTACTGCACCCCACACTCCAACTTCTGATCTCTGCAACAGTCCTTCTGCACCTCAGTCTTCAAATTCTGCTCTCTGTAAAATCATTCTGCACCCCAGACTCCAAACTCTGCTATCCGTAAGAGTCATTCTGCAGCCCAGTCTCCAAACTCTGCTCTCTGCAACAGTCCTTCTGTACCCTAGTTACCAAAATCTGCTCTCTGCTACAGTACTTCTGCACTCCAGTCTTCAACCACTGCTCTCTGTAACAGTCCTCCTGTACTGCAGTATCTAACCTCTGCTCTCTGTAACGGTCTTTCTGCACCCCAGACTCCAATCGCTGTTTTCTGTATCAGTCCTTCTGTACCCAAGTTTCCAAACTCTGCTCTCTGTGAGAGTCCTTCTGAACCTCAGTCTCCAAACTCTGATCTCTGAAATAGACCTTCTGCATCTCAGTCTCCAAATTCTGCTCTCTGTAAGATCCTTCTGCACCCCTGTATTTAAACTCTGCTCTCTGAAACTGTCCTTCTGAACCCGAGACTCCAAACTCTGCTCTCTGTAACAGTCCTTCTGCACCCCAGTATCCAAGCTCTGCTTTCTACAACAGTCCTTCTGGACGCTAGTTACCAACACCTGCTCTCTGCAACAGTACTTCTTCACCTCAGTCTGAAAACTCTACTCTCTGCAACGACCCTTCTGCACCCCAGTCTCCTACTTTTTCTCTCTGTAACAGTCCTTCTGCACCTCAGTCTCCAAATTCTGCCCTCTGATCCTTCTGCAACCCAGAATTTAAACTTTGCACTCTGTAACAGTCCATCTGCACAATAGTCTCCAACCTTTGCTCTCTGTAATATGACTTCTGCAACGCAGTCTCCAACCTCTGCTCTGTGTAACAGGCCTTTTGCACCCCAGTCTCCAACCTCTTCTCTCTGCAATGATTTTTCTCCACATCAGTCTCCAACATCTGCTCTCTTCAACAGTCGTTTTGCACACCAGTCTCCAAACTCTGCTCTCTGTAAGATCCATCTGAACCCCATTCTCCAACCTCTGCTCTCTGTAACAGTCCTTCTGCACCCCAGTCTCCAAACTCTGGTCTCTGTAACAGTCTTTCTGCAGCCCAGTCTCTAAACTCTGCTCTCTGTAACAGTGTTTCTGCACCTCATTCTCCAACCTATTCTCTCTGCAATAGTCTTTTTGCTCCCCAGTCTCCGAGATCTGCTCTCTGTAACAGTCCTTCTGTACCGCAGTGTCCAACCTCTGCTCTCTGTTTCGGTTCTTCTATACCCCTGTCTCCAAACTCTGCTTTCTGTATCAGGCTGTCTGAACCCCAGTCTCCAACCTCTGTTTTCTGTATCCATCCGTTTGCACCTCAGTCTCCAACTTGTGCTCTCTGTATGAGTCCTTCTGCATCCCAGTCTCCAACCTCTGGTCTCGGTAACAGTCCTAAACCGCAGTCTCCAAAATCTGCTCTCTTTAATGGTCCTTCTGCACGCCCATTTCCAACCTCTGCTTCCTGTAACAGTCCTTCTACACCTCAGTCTCCAAACTCTGTTCTCTGTAACAGTCCTTCTACACCTCAGTCTCCAACCTCTGCTCCCTGTAATAGTGCTTCTGCACCTCAGTCTGAAACATCTGCTCTCTGCATGATCTTTCTGCACCCCAGTCTCCAACCACTGCTCTCTGTAACAGTACACCTGCACATCAGTCTCTAACCTCTGCTCTCTATGATATCTTTAAGCAACGCAGTCTCCGAACTCTGGTCTCTATAACAGTCCTTCTGCACCCCAGTCTCCAACCTCTCCTCTCTGTAACAGGCTGTCTGCACGCACGTCTCCATACTCTACTCTCTGTACCAGGCTTTCTGCACCCCAGTCTCCAAACTCTGCTCTCTGCAATGATCCTTCTGCATCCCAATCTCCAGCCTCTGCTCTCTGCAATGATTCTACTGCACCCCAGTCTCCAACCTCTGATCTCTGCAACAGTCCTTCTGCATCTCAGTCTCTAACTTCTGCTCTCTGTAAGATCCTTCTGCACCCCTGTCTTCAAGCTCTGCTTTCTGTGTCTATCCTTTTTCACCTCAGTCTCCAACCTGTGCTTTCTGTAACAGTCCTTCTGTAACCAAGTCTCCCACCTCTTATCTCTGTAACAGTCCTTCTATACCATAGTCTCTAACCTCTGCTCTCTGTAACGGTCCTTCTGCACCCCAATTTCCAACCTCTGCTTTCTGTAACACTCTTTATGTACCTCAGTCTTTAAACTCTGCTCTCCGTAACAGTCCTTCTATACCTTAATCTCCAACCTCTGCTCTCTGTAACAGTACTTCTGCACCTCAGTCTGAAACCTCTACTCTCCACGATCCTTCGGCACCCCAGTCTCCAACCACTGTTCTCTGTAACAGTCCACCTGCACCTTAGTCTCCAACCTCTGCTCTCTGTAAGATTCTTAAGCAACCCTTGCTTCAAAATCTGCTCTCTGTACCAGTCCTTCTGCACCCCAGTCTCCAAACTCTCCTCTCTGTAACAGGCCTTCTGCATGCCAGTCTTCAAATCTGCTCTCTTATGCAGGCCTTCTGTACGCAAGTTTCCAAACTCTGCTTTCTGGAATGATCCTTCTGCACCCCAGTCTTTAACCTCTGCTCTCTGCAATGATCCTACTGCACCCCAGTCTCAAACCTCTGATCCTGCAAAGGTCCCTCTGCACCTCAGTCTCTAACTTCTGCTATCTGTAAGATCCTTCTTCACCCCTATCTCCAAGCTCTGCTATTTGCAAAGATCCTTCTGCACCCCAGTCTCCAACCTCTTTTCTATGTAACAGGACTTCTGCACCTCAGTCTCCAACCTCTGCTCTCTGCAAAAGTCCTTCTGCACTTCAGTCTCTAAATTCTGCTCTCTGCAACAGTCCTTCTGTACTGCATTCTCCAAACTCTACTCTCTGTAACGTACTTTCTGCACCTCATACTAGAGTCTCTGCTTTCTGTATCAGTCCTTCTGAAGCCCAGTCTCTAACTTCTGCTCGAAGGGTCCTTCTGCACCTTAATCTTCAAACTCTGCTCTCTGCAACAGTCCTTCTGCACCCCAGTCTCCAACCTCTGCTCTCTGCAACAGTCCTCTGCACTGCAGTCTCAAACATTTGCTCTCTGCAACAGTCTTTCTGCACCCTAGTCTCCAAATTTTGCTCTCTGTAACAATCATTCTGCACCTCAGTCTGCAAACTCTGTTCTCTGCAACATTCCTTCTGCATCCCAGTCTCCATCATCTGCTCTCTGCAACAGTCCTTCTACACCCCAGTCTTCAACATCTCGTCTCTGCAACAGTCCGTCTGCACCACAGTCTGAAAACTCTGCTGCCTGAAACAAACCGCCTGCACCCCAGTCTCCTATCTCTACTGTCTGTTACCATCCTTCTGCACATCAGTCTTCGTCATCTGCTTTCTGTAAGATCCATCTGAACCCCAGACATTAACATTTGCTCTCTGTAACAGTCCTTCTGCTGCTCAATCTCCAACCTCTGCTCTCTGCAACAGCCTTCTGCACCCCAGTCTGCAAACTATGCTCTCTGCAACGATCTTTCTGGACCCCAGTCTCCAACGTCTGCTCTCTGCAACAGTCCTTCTGCACCAAAGACTCCAACCTCTGCTCTCTGTAAGATCTTTCTGCACTCCAGTTTCCGAACTCTGCTCTTTCTAACATTCCTTCTCCACCCTAGTCGCCAAACTCTGCTTTCTACAAGGGTCCTGCGGCACCCCAGTCTCCAAACTCTGTCATCTGCAACAGTCCTTCTGCTCCCCAGTCTCCAATATCTGCTCTCTGTAACAGTCCTTCTGTACCGCATTCACCAAACTCTGCTCTCTGTAACGGTCCTTCTGCAACTCAGTCTCCAAACTCTGCTTTCTGTATCAGTCCTTCTGAACCCCATTCTCCAAACTCTGCTCTCTGTGTCTATCCTTCTTCCCCTCAGTCTCCAACCTTTTCTTTCTGTAACAGTCTTTTTGTAACCAAGTTTCCCACCTCTGATCTTTATAACAGTCCTTCTATACCTTAGTCCCTAACCTCTGCTCTCTGTAACCCCAATTTCGAACCTCTGCTTTCTGTAACAGTCTTACTGCACCTCAGTCTTTAAACTCTGCTCTCCGTAACAGTCCTTCTATACTTAAATCTCCAACCTCTTCTCTCTATAACAGTACTTCTGCACCTCAGTCTGGAACCTCTCCTCTCCACTTTCCTACTGCACCGCAGTCTCCAACCACTGCTCTCTGTAACAGTACACCTGCACTTTAGTCAACAACCTCTGCTCTCTGTAAGATTCTTAAGCAACCCTTTCTTCAAAATTTACTCTCTGTACCAGTCCTTCTGCACCCCAGTCTCCAAGCTCTCCTCTCTGTAACAGGCCTTCTGCACGCCAGTCTCCAAATCTGCTCTCTTATGTAGGCCTTCTGCACGCAAATCTCCAAACTCTGCTCTCTGGAACGATCCTTCTGCAACCCAGTCTTTAACCTCTGCTCTCTGCAATGATCCTACTGCACCCCAGTTTCCAAACTCTGATCTCTACAACACTCCTTCTGCACCTCAGTCTCCAAATTCTGCTCTCTGTAAGATCCTTCTGCACTACTGTCTCCAACCTCTGCTCTCTGTAACCTTCCTTCTTCACCCCAGTCTTCAAACTCTGCTTTCTGTATCAGTCCTTCTGAACCCCAGTCTCCAACCTCTGCTCTCTGTAACAGTCCTTCTGTACCTCAATCTCCAATCTCTGCTCTATGCAACATTCCTTCTGTGCACAAGTCTCTAACATCTGCTCTCTTAAACAGTCCTTCTACACCCCAGTCTCCAACCTCTGCTCTATGCAACAGTCCTTCTACACTCCAGTCTCCATACTCTGAACGCCCCAACGATCCTTCTGCACCCCAGTCTCAAAACTCTGTTCTCTACATCAGTTATTCTGCACCCCAGTCTCCAACCTCTGCTCTCTGAAACAGTCCTTCTGTACCACAGTCTCCAACCTCTGTTCTCTGTAAGGGTCCTTATGCACCCCAGTATCCAACTTCTGCTTTCTGTATCAGTTGTTTGAACCATAGCCACCAAACTCTGCCCTTTGTAACCATCCTTCTTCAACTCAGTCTGCAACCTCTGCTCTCTGCAACAGTCCTTCTGCATCCCAGTCTCGATCATCTGCTCTCTGCAACAGTCCATTTGTACCCCAGGCTCAAACATCTGCTCTCTGCAACAGTCATTATCCACCCCAGTCTATAACTGTGCTCTCTATAATAGTTTTTCTGTACTGCATTCTCCAACCTCTGCTCTCTGTAAGGGTACTTATACACTCGAGTCTCCAACCTCTGCTTTATGTATCAGTCCTTCTGCATCCCAGTCTCCAACCTGTGCTCTCTGCAACAGCTCTTCTGTACCTCAGTCTGAAAACTCTGCTCTCTGCAATAATCCTTTTGCACCCGAGTCTCCAACCTCTGCTCTGTATAACAGTCTTCTGTACCTCAGTCTTCAACTTCTGCTTTGTATCAGTCCTGCACCCCTGTATCCCACATCTGCTCTCTGTAAGTGTCCTTCTTCACCTCAGTCTTCAACCTCTGTTCTGTGTAACTGTCCTTCTGCACCCAGTGTCAACCTCTGCTATCTGAAAGAATTCTTCTGAATCCCAGTTTCCAACATCTGCTCTCTGCAACAGTCCTTCTGCACCAAAGTCTCCAACATCTGATCTCGGCAACAGTTCTTCTTGCACCTCAGTCTGGAAACTCTGCTGTCTACAACGATCCTTCTGCACCCCAGTCTCCTAACTCTGCTCTCTGTAACAGTCCTTCTGCACCTCAGTCTCCAAACTCTGCTCCACATAAGATCCTTCTGCAACCCAGTCTCCAAATTCTGCTCTCTGTAACAGCCCTTCTGCAACCCAGTCTCCAACCTGTGCTCTCTGTAACAGGCCTTCTGCACCCCAGTCGCAAAACTTCTGCTCTTTGTAACAGTCCTCTTGCAGCTCAGTCTCCAATATCTGCTCTCTTCAACAGTCCATCAGCACCCCAGATTCCAACTTCTGGTTTCTGCAACAGTCCTTCTACACTCCAGTCTCCAACATCTGGTATCTGCAACAGACCGTCTGCACCCCAGTCTCCAAACTCTGCTCTCTGTAACAGTCCCTCTGCACCTCACTCTCCAACATATTCTCTCTGTAAGTTCCTTCTGAAACCCAACTCCAAACTCTGCATTCTGTAACAGTCCTTCTGCACGCCTTCTCTCATCTGTGCTATCCGTAACAGGCCTTCTGCACCCCAGTCTCCAAAGTCTGTTCTTTATAACAATACTTCCTGCAACCCAGTCTCCAACCTCTGCTCTCTGTAACACTTCTGCTTCACCTTGGTCTACAACCTCTGCTCTCAGTAAGATCCTTCTGCAACCTTGTCTAAAAACTCTGCTCTTTGTAACAGTCCTTCTTCACCTCAGTCTCCTAACTCTTTTATTTGCAACACTCCTTATGCACCCAAGAAGCCAACCTCTGTAACAGTCCTTCCGTACTGCAGTCTCCAGACTCTTCCCTATGTAATGGTCCTTCTGCACCCCAGTCTCCAACCTCTACTTTCTGTATCAGTCCTTCTGAACCCCAGTCTACAAACTCTGCTCTATGTAACTGTCCCTCTTCACCTCATATCCAAACTCTGCTATCTGCAACAGTCCTTATGCACCCCAGTCTCTAACCTCTGCTGTCTGCAAAATTCCTTCTGCAACCCAGTCTGCAAGATGTGCTCAGTGTAACAGTCCTTCTGCAGCCCAGTCTCCAACTCTGCTCTCTGCAATGATCCTTCTTGACCTCAGTCTTAAACCTCTGCTCTCTGCAACAGGCTTTCTGCAACCCACTCTCCAAACTCTCTTCTCTGTAACAGTCCATATCCACCTCAGTCTTCAACCTCTGCTCTCTGAAAGAGTCCTTTTGCACCCCAGACTCCAACATCTGCTCTCTGCAACAGTCCTTCTGCTCCCCAGTGTCCAAACTCTGCTCTCTGCAACGATCCTTCTGCACCTAGTCTCCAACCTCTGCTCTCTGAAAGATCCTTCTGACCCCAGTTTTCCAAACTCTGCTCTCTGTAGTATTCCTTCTCCACGCCAGTCTCCAACCTCTGCTTTCTGCAATGGTCCTACTGCACCCAGTCTCCAACCTCTGTTCTTAGCAACACTCATTTCTGCTCCCCAGTCTCAGAACTCTGCTCTCTGTAACAGTCCTTCTGTACCGCAGTCTCCTAACTCTGCTCTCTGTATAGGTCCTTTTGCACGCCAGTCCTCAAACACTGCTTTCTTTGTCCGTCCTTCTGCACCTCAGTCTCCAACCTCTGCTCTCAGCAAAAGTCATTCTTCAACCCATTCTCCAACTTCTGCTCTCTGCAACAGTCCTTCTGAACAAAAGAATCCAACATCTGCTCTCTGAAAAACTCCTTGTGTACCCTAGTGTCAAAACTCTGCTCTCTGTAACAGTTCTTCTGTACTGCAGTCTCCACCTTCTGCTCTTTGCTACAAACCTTTTGCACCCCAGTCTCCAACATCTGCTCTCTGCAAAAGTCCTTCTGCACCTCAGTCTGAAAAGTTTGCTCTCTCCAACAATCATTCTGCACCCCAGACTTCAACATCTGCTCTCTGTAACAGTCCTTCTGCACCTCAGTCTCCAAACTCTGCTCTATGTAAGATCCTTCTGCAACACAGTCTCCAAAATTTGCTCTCTGTAACAGTCCTTCTGTACCTCAGTCTCAAACTTCTGCTCTCTGTGACAGTCAATGTACACCTCAGCCTGAAACGTTTTCTCTCTGCATGATCCATCAGAACCCCAGTCTTCAACCACTGCTCTCTGTAACAGTCCTCCTTCACCTCAGTCTCCAAACTCTGTTCTCTGTAAGATACTTCTGCCACCCAGTCTCCTAACTCTGCTCTCTATAACCACTCTTTCTGCATCCCAGTCTTCAACCTCTGCTCTCTTTAACAGGCCTTCTGCACCCCAGTCTCAAAACTCTTCTCTCTGCAAAGATCATTCTACACCTCAGTCTCCGACGACTGCTCTCTGCAACAGTCCTTCTTCACCCAAGTCTCCAACCTCTGCTCTCTGTAACGGTCCCTCTGTACCCCAATTTCCAACCTCTGCTTTCTGTAACAGTCTTTCTGCACCTCAGTCACAAAACTCTGCTCTCTGTAAGAGTCCTGCTGCACTTCAGTCTCCATCCTCTGCTCTCTGTTACAGGCCTTCTGCACCTCAGTCTGAAACCTCTGCTCTCTGCACTATCCTTCTGCACCCCAGTCTCCAATCACTGCTCTCTGTAACATTCGTCCTGCACCATAGTCACCAACCATTCCTCTCTGTAAGATCCTTCTGCAATCTAGCCTCAAAACTCTGCTCTCTATAACAGTAGTTCTGCAACCCAGTCTGAAACCTCTGCTCTCTGTAGCAGGTCTTATGTACCCCAGTCTCCAAACTCTGCTCTCTGAAACACTCCTTCTGCACGCCAGTCTGCATTCTCTGCACTCTGTAACGGTCCTTCTACACCCCAGTCTCACACCTCTGCTTTCTGTATCATAATTCTTCACCCCAGTCTCCAAAGTCTGCTCTGTGTAACAGTCCTTCTGCATCTCAGTCTCAAACCTCTGCTCTATGCAACAGTCCTTCTAAACCCCAGTCTCCAACCTCTGCTTTCTGCAACATTCCTTCTGCACCCCAGTCTTCAACCTGTGCTCTCTGTAACAGTCCTTCTGCACCGCAGTCTCAAACCTCTTCTCTCTGTAAGGATTCTTCTGCAGCCCAGTCTCCACTTCTTCTCTCTTCAATGATTCCTCTGCAACTCAGTGTCCAACTTCTGCTCTCTTCAACGATCCTTCTGCACCCCAGTCTCCAACCTCTGCTCTCTATAACTGTTTTTCTGCACCTCAGAATCCAACAACTGCTCTCTGCCACCGTCCTTCTGCACCCCTGTCTCAAACCTCTGTTCTCTGCAAAGATCCTTATGCACCCTAGTCTCCAACATCTGCTCTCTGAAACAGTCCTCCTCCAAACCAGTCTACAAACTCTGCTTTCTTCAACAGTCCTGCTGCAACCCAGTCTCCAACATCTGTTCTCTGCATCAGTCCTTCTCCTCCCCAGTCTCCAACCTCTGCTCTCTGTAACAGTCTTTTTGTACCACAGTCTCTAAACTCTGCTCCCTGTAATGGTCCTTCTGCACCCCAGTCTCCAATATCTGAACTCTGAAACAGTTCTTCTATAAACCATTCTTCCACCTCTGCTGTCTGTAACAGTCCTCCTTTATTGCAGTCTCTGAACTGTGCTCTCTGCAACGGTCCTTTTTCATCCCAGTCTCCAACCTCTGCTTTCTGTATCAGTCCTTCTGAACACCAGTCTCCAACCTCTGCTCTCTATAACAGTCCTTCTGCAACTCAGTCTCCAAATTCTGCTCTCTGCAACAGTCCTTTTGCACCAAAGTCTCCAACACCTGCTCCCTGCAACAGTCCTTCTTAACCCCATTCTCCAAACTCTGCTATCTGCAACAGTCCTTCTGCACCAAAGACTCCAAACTCTGCTCTATGTAAAAATCCTTCTTAACCTCTGTCTCCAACTCTCTCTCTGCAATGGTCTTTCTGCATCTCATTCTCCAACCTCTACTTTCTGTAACAGTCCTTCTGCACCTCAGTCTCCAACTTCTGCTCTCTGTACGATCCTTCTGCAACCCAGTCTTTAAACTCTGCCCTCTGTAACAGTCGTTCTGCATTCCTTCACCAAACTCTGCTCTCTGTATCAGGCCTTCTGCACCGCAGTCTTTAACCTCTGTTCTCTGTAACAGTCCTTCTGCACCCCAGTCTCAAAACTCTGATCTCTACAAAGATCCTTCTGCACCGCAGTCTCCAACATCTGTAAACTCCAACAGTCCTTCTGCACCTCAGTCTGAAAACTCGGTTCTCTGCAATGATCCTTCTGCACCCCAGTCTCCAAACTCTGCTCTCTGTAACAGTCCTGTTCCACCTCAGTCTCCAACCTCTGCTCTCTGTAAGATTATTCTGCAACCATGTCTCCAAACTCTTCTCTCTGTAACAGTAATTCTGCGCCCCAGTCTCCAACTTCTGCTCTCTGTCACAGTCTTTCTAAACCCCAGTTTGAAACCTCTTCTCTCTGCAACAGTCCTTCTGCACCCTAGTACACAACTTCTGTTTACTTAAACAATCCTTCTGCACCTCAGATCCCAAACACTGATCTCTGCAATGGTCCTACTGTACCCCAGTCTATAGCCTCTGCTCTCTGCAATGATCCTTTTGCACCCCAGTCTCAAACCTCTGCTCTCCGCACCAGTCCTTCTGACAACAGTCTGAAAACTCTTCTCTCTGCAAGGATCCTTGTACACCACAGTCTTTAAATTTTGCTTTCTGAAACAGTTATTCTGCAACTCAGTCTCAAACCTCTACTCTCTGTAACAGTCCTTCTGGACCCCAGTCTACATCCTCTGTTCTCTGTAAGATTCTTCTACACCCCAGTTTCCTAACTCTGCTCTCTGTAACATTCCTTTTTTACCCCAGTCTCCAACCTCTGCTCTCTGCAACGGTCCTTGTGTATGACAATCTCCAACATCTGTTCTCGGCAACAGTCCTTCTGCACCCCAGTCTCCAACCTCTTCTCTGGGTATCATTTCTCCTGCACCTCAGTCTCCAACCTCTGCTTTATGTAAGATCTTTGTGCAACCCCGACTCCAAACTCTTTACACTGTAACAGTCCCTTCTGCACCCCAGTCTCAAACCTCTGCTCTGTGCAACAGTTCGTCTGCACCGCAGTCTCCGACCTCTTGTCTCTGAAAGATCCTTGTGAACCCCAGTGTCCTAACTCTTATCTCTGTAACAGTCCTTATTTACCCCAGTTTGCAACCTCTGCTCACTCTAACAATCCTTCTGCACCTCAGACTCCAACATCTGCTCTCTGCAACTGTCCTTCTGCACCCCAATCTCCAACCTTTGTTGTCTGCAAGAGTCCTTCAGCATGTCAGTCTCCAAACTCTGCTCCTTGCAAAAATCCTTCTGCACCCCAGTCTCCAACCATTGCTCTTGGCAACATTTCTTCTGCAACTCAGTCTCAACCACTGCTCATATGTTAGATCCTTCTGCCACCCAGTCTCCAATCTCTGCTCTCTGTAACAGTACTTCTGCACACCAGGCTCCAACCTCTGCTCTGTGCAACAGTTCCTCGGCACCCCACTCTCCGACCTCTGCTCTCTGTAAGATCCTTCTGCACCCCAATCTCCAAATTCTGATCTCTGTATCAGTCCTCTTTCACCCCAGTCTCCAATCTCTGCTCCCTGCAAGAATCCTTATGCACCCCAGTCTCCAACTTCAGCTCTCTGCAACAGTTGTTCTGCATCCCAGTCTTTAACAATCTGTTCTCTGAAACAGTCTTTCTGCATCCCATTCTCCAACCTCTGCACTCTGAAACAGTCCATCTGTACCCTGGTCTCCAAACTCTGCTCTCTGTAAATGTCCTTCTGTACTGCAGTCTCCAACCTTTGCTCTCTGTAAGGTTCATTCTGGACCAAAGTCTCCAACCTCTGCTTTCTGTATCAGTCCTTCTGCACCCAAGTCTCCAACCTCTGGTCTCTGTAACAGTCCTTCTGCATCTCAGTCTTTAACAGCTGCTCTCTATATCAGTCCTTCTGCACCCCAGTCTCCAAACTTTTGCCCTCTGCAACAGTCCTTCTACACTACAGTCTTCAACCTCTGCTCTGTGTAACAGTCCTTCTGCAACCCAATTTCCAATCTCTGCTCTCTACAACGATCCTTCTGCATCACCGTCTCCAACATCTGCTCTCTGCAACTGTCCTTCTGCACCCAAGTCTCCAACCTCTGCTCTCTGCAACGATCCTTCTGCACACCAGTCTCCAACCTCTGCTCTCTGCAATAATCCCACTGCACCCCAGTCGACAACCTCTGATCTCTGTATCAATCCTTCTGCACCACAGTCTCCAAACTCTTTTCTATGTAATATTCTTCTGCAACCCAGTCTCCAAACTCTGCTCTTTGTATCAGCCATTCTGTCCCCAGTCTCTAAACTCTGCTCTCGGTAACAGCCTTCTGTACCCCAGTCTCCAAACTCTGCTCTCTGTAATAGCCCTTCTGTACACAGTCTTCAAACCTCTGCTCTCTGTAATAGACTTCTACACCCCAGTCTCCAAACTCTGCTCTCTGCATCAGTCCGTCTGCACAACAGTCTCCATACTCTGCTCTCTTTTACAGTCTTTCTGCATCTCAGTCTCCTAACTCTACCTCTCTGCAACAGTTCTTCTGCACACCAGTCTCAAACGTCTTCACTCTGAAATTGTTCTTCTCCACAACAGTCTCCAAACTCTTCTCTCTTAAACAGTCCTCCTGTATTGCAGTCTCCAAACACTGCTGTCTGTAATGGTCCTTCTGCACCTCAGTCCCCAACCTCTGCTTTCTGTATCAGTCCTTCTGCACCCCAGTCTCCAAACTCTGCTATCTGCAACAGTCTTCTGCACCTCAGTCTCCAAATTCTAGTCTCTGAAAAAGTCCTTCTGCATCCATGTCTCCAACACCTGCTCCCTGCAACAGTCCTTCTTCACCCCAGTTTCCAAACACTGCTATCTGCAACAGTCATTCTGCACACCAGTCTCCAAACCCTGCTCTCTGTAACAGTTTTTCTGCACCTCAGTCTCCAAATTCTGCTCTCTGCAACAGTCTTTCTGCACCCATGTCTCCAACCTCTGCTCTCTGCAACAGACCTTCTACACCCCAGTCTCCAACCTCTTCTCTTTGTAATGGTCCATCTGCTCCTTAATTGCCAACCTCTGCTTTCTGTAACAGTCCTTCTGCACCCCAGTCTCCAAACTCTTCTCTCTGCAATGATCCTTCTGCACCTCAGTTTCCTACCTCTACTCTATGTAAAAGTCCTTCTGCACCTCAGTCTCTATTCTTTGCTCTCTTTAATGGTCCTTCTGTACCCCAGAATCCAATGTCCTCCTCTCTGTAACAATCCGTCTGCACCTCTATGTCCAACGTCTGCTCTCTATAACAGTCTTTTTGCACCCCAGTCTCCAAACTCTGCTCTCTGTAACAGTCCTTCTATACCGCAGTCTCCAAACCTCTACTTTCTATAATGATCATTCTGCACCCCAATAGCCAACATCTGCTTTCTGAAACAGTTCTTCTGCACCTCAGACTCCAACCTCTGCTCTCTGTAACAGACATTCTAAGACTCAGTCTTAAAACTCTGCTGTCTGCAACAATCCTTCTAAACCCAGTCTCCAAACTGTGCTATGTGTAACAATCCCTTCTACACCCCAGTCTCCAACATCTGCTCTCTGTAACAGGTGTTCTGCAACTCAGTCACCAAAGTCTGCTCTCTGTAACAGGCTTTCTGCACCCCAGTCACCAACCTCTTCTCTCTGCAACAGTCCTTCTGCACCCCAGTCTCCAACCTCTGCTCTCTGAAAGATCCTTTTGCACCCCGTTTTCCAAACTTTGCTCTCTGTAACAGTCATTCTGCACCTCAGTCTCCAACATCATTTCTCTGCAACGGCCCTTCTGAACCCCAGTATCGAACCTCTCATCTCTGAAGCAGTCATCTGCACCCCAGGCTACAAACTCTGCTCTCTGTAAAAGTCTTTCTGCACCACAGTCTGCAAACTCTACTTTCCGTATCAGTAATTCTGCACCGCAGTCTAAAACTTCTGCTCTCTGTAACAGTCCTTCTGAACCTCAGTCTCCAACCTCTGCTCTCTGCAACAGTCCTTCTGCAACCCAGTCTTTAAACTCTGCTCTCTGCAAAAATATTTCTACACACCAGTCTCCAACATCTTCTCTCTACAACAATCCTTCTGAAACCCAGTCTCCAATGTCTGCTCTCTGCAACAGTCCTTCAACACCCCAGTCTCAAACCTCTGCTCTCTGGTACAGTCCTTCTGCACCCCAATCTCCAACCTCTGCTCTCTGCAACATCTCTTCTGCACCTAGTCTTTAAACTGTGCTCTCTGTAACTATCCTACTGCACCCCCGGTCCTCCAAACTCCGCTCTCTGTAGCGATCCTTCTGCACCTCATTCTCCAACCTCTGCTTTCTGCAATGATCCTTCTGCACCACAGTCTCCAACGTCTGTTTTCTGCAACAGTGCTTCTGACCCCAGTCTCCAGCCTCTGCTCTCTGTAATATCCTTCTGCACCCCAGTTTCCACACTCTGCTCTAGGTGACATTCTTTCTGCACCCCAGTCTCCACCCTATGTTCTTTGTAACGGTACTTCTGTACTGCAATCTCCAATCAATCTCTGCTCACTACAATATTTCTTCTGCACCCCAGTCTCCAAACTGTGCTCTCTGTAACTGTCTTTCTGACCCCAGTCTCCAACCTCTGCTCTCTGTAACGATCCTTCTGCACCTCAGTCTCCAACCTATGCTCACTGCAACGATCACTCTGCACCTCAGTTTCCAACCTCTGCTCCCGGAACGATCCCTCTGCACCCCAGTTTCGAACTCTGCTCTCTGTTACAGTCCTTCTACACTTCAGTCTCCAACCTCTCCTATATGTACCAATTTTTCTTCACCTCAGTCTCCAATCTCTTCTCTCTTTAACAGGCTTTTCTGCACCTCAGTCTCTAATCTCTGCTCGCTGCAACAGTCATTCTGCACCCCAGTCTCCAACCTTTGCTCTCTGTAACAGTTCTTCTGCACACCAATCTCGAACCTCTGCTCTCTGTAACAATCCTCTGCACCTAAGTCTCCAAAGAATGCTCTCTGTAACAGTCCTTCTGCACCCTAGTGTCCAATATCTGCTCTCTACAACAGTCTTTCTACACCAAAGTCTCCTAAATCTGCTCTCTCTAACAGTCCTTCTGTACCGCAGTCTCCAACCTCTTCTCTCTATAACTGTCTTTCTGAACGCCAATTGCCAACCTCTGCTTTCTGTAACAGTCCTTCTGCACTTCAGATTCAAACCTCTGCTCTCTGTAACAGTCCTTTTAAGCCTCAGTCTGAAACCTCGGCTCTCTGGAAAGATCTTCTGCACCCCAGTCTCCAAAATGTGCTTTCTGTAACAATCCTTCTGCACTGCAGTCTCCAACCTCTGCTTTCTGCAACACTCCTTCTACCACCCCAGTCTCCAAACTCTGCTATCTGCAACAGTCTTTCTGCACACCTGTCTCCAAACTCTGCTATCTGCAACAGTCCTTCTGCACCCCAGTCTCCCAACCCTGCTATCTGTAACAATCTTTCTGCACCTCAGTCTCCAAACACTGATCTCTACTACGGTCTTTCTGAACCTCAGTTTCTAAACTCTACTCTCTGTAACAGTCCTTCTGCACCTCAGTCTCCAACATATTCTCTCTGTAAGATCCTTCTGCAACCCTGTCTGTAAACTCTGCCCTCTGGAACAGTCCTTCTGCACACCTTCTGCAACCTCTGCTCTCTGCAACAGTTCTTCTGCACACCAGTTTCCAACTTATGCTCTCTGCAACAGTTCTACTGCACCCCAGACTCCAAGGTCTGCACTCTGTAACAGTCCTTCTCCACACCAATCTCCAAACTCTGCTCTCTGTAACAGTCCTCCTGTAGTGCAGTCTCCAAAATCTGCTCTCTGTAATGCTCCTTCTGCTAGTCAGTCTTAACCTCTGCTTTCTGTATCAGTCCTTCTGCACCCTAGTCTCCAACCTAATCTCACTTTAAAAGTGCTTCTGCACCTCAGTCTAAAAACTCTGCTCTCTGTCAAAGTCCTTCTGCACCCAAGTCTCAAACCTCTGCTTACTGCAAAATTCCTTCTGCACCCCAGTCTCCAAACACTGCTATCTGCAACAGTCCTTCTGCACCCCAGTCTCCAAACTCTGCTCCCTGTAAAAATCTTTCTACACCTCAGTCTCCAAACATTGCTCTCTACAACGGTCTTTCTGAACCTCAGTCTCTAAACTCTACTCTCTGTAACAGTGCTCTGCACTTAAGTCTCCAACATATTCTCTCTGTAAGATCCTTCTGCAACCCAGTCTGTAAACTCTGCCCTCTGGAACAGTCCTTCTGCACACCTTCTCCAACCTCTGTTCTCTGTAACAGTCCTTCTGCACGCCGGTCTCAAACCTCTGCTCACTACAACGATCCTTCTACACCCCAGTCTCAAATCACTGCTCTCTGCAACAGTTTTTCTACAGCCCTGTCTCCAATATCTACTCTCTGCAACAGTTCTTCTGCACTCTTCAGTCTGAAAACTCTGTTCTCTGCAACGATAATTCTGCCCCCCAGTCTCGAAATTCTTCTCTATAACAGTCCTTCTGAAACCCAGTCTCCAAATATCTGCTCTCCGCCAATAGTCCTTCTGCACCAAAGTCTCCCAAATTCGGCCTCTGTAACAGCCCTACTGAAAGGCAATCTGCAACCTCTACTCTCTGCAACAGTGCTTCTGCACACAAATCTCAAACCTGTGCTCTCCAAACAGTTCATCTACACCCCATGTCAAGCCTCTCCTCTCTGCATCAGTCCCTCTGCAACCAGTCTCCATCCTCCGTTCTCTATAACAATCCTTCTGGACCTCATTCTCCAACCTCTACTTTTTGTAAAAGTACTTCTGCACCCCTTCTCCAAACTCCGCTCTTCGTGACAGCCTTCTACACCCCAGTCTCCGACCTCTTTTATGTATAACAATCCTTCTGCACCCAGTCTCCACACCCCTGCTCTCTACAACGATCCTTCTGCAACCCAGTCTCCAAAACTCTTCTCTCTGCAACAGTCCTTCGGCACCAGTCCTCCAGACATGTGCTCTCTGCAATAGTCCTTCTGCACCTCAGTCTGAAAACTCTCTTCTCTGTAACAGTCTTTCTGCCCCCGTCTCCAACCTCTGCTCTCTGTAACAGGCCTTTTGCACCCCATCTCCAACCTCTGCTCTCTGTAATAGTGCTTCTTCACCTCAGTCTAAAAACTCTGCTCTCTGCAACAGTCCTGTCTACACCCCAGTCTCCAAACTCTGCTTACTGTATCAGTCGATCTACACCACAATTTTCAACATCTTCTCTCTCTAAGAGTCTTTCCCGCACCTCAGTCTACAAACTCTGCTCTCTGCAACAGTTTTTCTGCACCCAAATCTCCAACATCTGCTTTCTGCAACAGGCCTTCTGTACCAAATCTCCAAACTCTGCCTCTGAAACAGTCCTCTGCAACCCAGTCTCCTACATCTGCTCTCTGTAAAAATTTTTCTAAACCTCAGTCTTTAACATCTGCTCTCTGCAACTGTCCTTCTGCACCTCAGACTCCAAAAACTACTCTCTGTAAATGTACTTCTGAATACCTCGTAAAAACTCTTCTGTCCGTAACAGCCTTCTGCACCCAGGTCTCCAACTTCTGTTCTTTATAACAGTCCTTGTGCACCTCAGTCTCAAATTTTGCTCTCTACTACGATCCTTCTGCACCCAGTGTCCAACCTCTGGTCTCTGTAACAGTCCTGCTGCACCTCGGTCTACAACCTCTGCTCTTTGCAAGATCGTTTTGCAACCTTGTCTAAAAACTCTGCTCTTTATAGGAGTTCTTCTGCACCTCAGTCTCCTACCTCTGCTCTCTATAACAGGCCTTTTGCACCCAAATCTCCCACGTCTACTCTCCTTAACAGTCCTTTTGCACCTCAGTCTCCAACTTCTGCCCTCTGCAACAGTCCTTTTGCACCTCAGTCTTTAAACTCAGCTCTCTGCTTTGATCCTTCTGGACCTCAGTCTCTTCGAAACCTTACTCTCTGTAACACTCCTTCTGCACCCCAGTCTGAACCTTCTGCTGTCTCCAAAGATCCTTCTGCACACCAGTCTCCAACATGTGCTCTCTTCAACAGTGCTTGTAAACACCAGTCTCCAAACTCTGATCTCTGCAAGAGTCCTTCTGCACCCCAGGCTCCAACTTCTGTTCTCTGTAACAATCCTTCTTCACCTCAGTTACCAAACTCTGATCTCTGCGATGGTCCTTCTGCAACACAGTCCCAACCCTTGCTTTCTGTAACAGTCCTGCTGCTCATCGGTCTACAACCTCTGCTCTTTGTAAGATCCTTTTGCAACCTTGTCAAAAAACTCTGCTCTCTCTAGGAGTTCTTCTGCAACTCAGTCTCCAACCTCTGCTCTCTGTTAAAGGCTTTTTGCACCCAAATCTCCCACCTCTACTGTCTGTAACAGTCCTTTTGCACCTCAGTCTCCAAACTCTGCTCTCTGCAACAGTCTTTTTGCACCTAAGTCTTAAAACTCAGCTCTCTACATCGATCCTTCTGCACATCAGTCTCGAAACTCTACTCTCCGTAACACTCCTTCTGCACACCAATCTCAAACCTCTGCTGTCTGCAAAGATCCTTCTGCACACCAGTCTTCAACATCTGCTCTCTGCAACAGTCCTTCTGCACCCCTGTCTCCAACCTCTGCTCTCTGCAACAGTCCTTCGGCACCCCAGTCTCCAACATGTGCTCTCTGCAATAGTCCTTCTGCAACTCAATCTGAAAACTCTCTTCTGTGAAAAGTCCTTCTGCACCCCGTCTCCAACCTCTGCTCTATGTAACAGGCCTTCTGCACGCCACTATCCAAACTCTGCTCTCTGTAACAATCCTTCTGTGCCTCAGTATCCAACCTCTACTCTCTGTAACAGTCCTTCTGCACCTAAATCTCCAACATCTGCTCTCTGTAACAGTCCTTCTGTACCGCAGTCCTCAACCTCTGCTGTCTGCAACAGTCCTTCTGCACCCCAGTCTCCAACCACTCCTTTCTGTGTCATTCCTTCTGCACCAGAGTTTCCAAACTCTTCTCTCTGTAACATTCCTTCTGCACCTCTGTCTCCAACCTCTGCTCTCTGCAACAGTTCTTCTGCACCCCAGTCTTTAACTTTTGCTCTCTGCAACAGTTCTACTGCACCCCACACTCCAAGGTCTGCACTCTGTAACAGTCCTTCTCCACACCAATCTCCAAACTCTGCTCTCTGAAACAGTCCTTCTGTAGTGCAGTCTCGAAAATCTGCTCTCTGTAACGCTCCTTCTGCTAGCCAGTGTTCAACCTCTGTTTTCTGTATCAGTCCTTCTGAACCCCGTCTCCAACCTCATCTCTCTCTAAAAGTCCTTCTGCAACTAAGTCTCCAAACTCTGCTCTATGTCACAGTCCTTCTGCACCCAAGGCTCAAACCTCTTCTTTCTGCAACAGTCCTTCTACACCCCAGTCTTCAAACCCTACTATCTGCAACAGTGCTTCTGCACCCCAGTCTCCAAACTCTGCTATCTGCAACAGTCCTTCTGCACCCCAGTCTCCAAACTCTGCTCTCTGTAACAATCTTTCTGCACCTCAGTCTCCAAACACTGCTCTCTACAACGGTCTTTCTGAACCTCAGTCTCTAAACTCTACTCTCTGTAACAGTCCTTCTGCACCTCAGTCTCCAACATATTCTCTCTGTAAGATCCTTCTGCAACCCAGTCTGTAAACTCTGCCCTCTGGAACAGTTCTTCTGCACACCTTCTCCAACCTCTGTTCTCTGTAACAGTCCTTCTGCACGCTGGTGTCAAATCTCTGCTCGCTACAACGATCTTTCTGCACCTTAGTCTCCAATCTCTGCTCTCTGCAACAGTCCTTCTGCACCCCAGTCTCTAATATCTGCTCGCTGCATCAGTCCTTCTGCACCTCAGTCTGAAATATTTTTTCTCTGCAACGATAATTCTGCACCCCAGTCTCCAACCTCTTCTCTCTATAACAGTCCTGCTGTACCACAGTCTCCAAAATCTTCTCTCTGTAAGATTCTCCTGCAACCCTGTCTCCAAACTCTGCTGTTTGTATCAGTCCTTCTGCACCCCAGTCTCCAACCTCTGCTCTGTGTAACAGGTCTTTTGCACTCCATTCTCCAAACTCTGCTGTCTGCAACAGTCCTTCTGCACCGGAGTCTCCAAACTCTGCTTTCTGTATCAGTCCATCTGCACCCCAATCTCCAACCTCTGCTCTCTGTACCAGTCCTTCTGCACCTCAGTCTACAAACTCTTCTCTCTGCAACAGTTCTTCTGCAACCCATTCTCCAATATCTGCTCTCTGCAACAGTCCTTCTGCACCAAAGTCTCCAAACTCTTCCTCTGTAACAGTCCTACTGAAAGGCAGTCTCCAACCTCTACTCTCTGCAACAGTGCTTCTGCACACAAATCTCAAACCTGTGCTCTCCGCAACAGTTCTTCTACACCCCATGTCAAGCCTCTGTTCTCTGCAGCAGTCTCTCTGCAACCCAGTCTCCATCCTCCATTCTCTATAACGATCCTTCTGGACCTCATTCTCCAAACTCTACTTTTTGTAAAAGTACTTCTGCACCCCTTCTACAAACTCCGCTCTCCGTGACAGGCCGTCTACAACCCAGTCTCCGACCTCTTTTATGTATAACAATCCTTCTGCACCCAGTCTCCAACCCCTGCTCTCTACAACGATCCTTCTGCACCCCAGTCTCCAAACTCTGCTCTCTGCAACAGTCCTTCGGCACCCCAGTCTCCAACATGTGCTCTCTGCAATAGTCCTTCTGCAACTCAATCTGAAAACTCTCTTCTGTGAAAAGTCCTTCTGCACCCCGTCTCCAACCTCTGCTCTATGTAACAGGCCTTCTGCACGCCACTATCCAAACTCTGCTCTCTGTAACAATCCTTCTGTGCCTCAGTATCCAACCTCTACTCTCTGTAACAGTCCTTCTGCACCTAAATCTCCAACATCTGCTCTTTGTAAGTTCCTTCTGTAAGCAAGTCTCCAAACACTGCCCTCTGTAACAGTCCTTCTCCAACTCCCTCTCCGTTACAGGCTTTCTGCACACCAGTCTCCAAAGTCTGTTCTCTATAACAATCCTTCTGCACCCCAGTCTCCAAACTCTGCGCTCTGTAACAGTCCTGCTGCACCTCGGTCTACAATCTCTGCTCTCTGTAAGATCCTTCTGCAACCTTGTCTAAAACCTCTGCTCTTTGTAAAAGTCCTTCTTCACCTCAGTCTCCAACCTCTGCTCTCTTCAACAGTCCTTCTACACCCCAGTCTCCAAACTCTGCTCTCTGCAACGATCCTTCTGCACCCCAGTCTCCAACCTCTGCTCTCTGCTACAGTCCTTCTTCACCCCAGTCTCAAAACAGTGCACTCTGCAACTGTCCTGCTGCACCCCAGTCCCCAACCTCTGCTCTCTGTAGCAATCCTTCTGCACCTCAGTCTTCAACCTCTGCTCTCTGCATCGATCCTTCTTCACCACAGTCTCCAAACTCTGCTCTCTGCCACACTCCTTCTGCACCCCAGTCTCCAAGCTCTGCTCTCTGTAACAGTTCTTCTGAACCCCAATCTCCAAACTCTGCACTCTGTGAAACTTCTTCTGCACCCCAGTCTCCATACTCTGCTCTCTGTAAGAATCTTTTTGCACCCAAGTCTCCAACCTCTCTTTTCTGTAAAAGTCCTTCTCCACCTCAGTCTCGAAGTTCCGCAATCTCTAACGGTCCTTTTGCACCTCAGTCTCCTACCTCTGCTCTCTATAACAGGCCTTTTGCACCCAAATCTCCCACGTCTACTCTCCTTAACAGTCCTTTTGCACCTCAGTCTCAAACTTCTGCTCTCTGCAACAGTCCTTTTGTACCTCAGTCTCCAAACTCAGCTCTCTGCATTGATCCTTCTGGACCTCAGTCTCCTCGAAACTTTACTCTCTGTAACACTCCTTCTGCACCCCAGTCTGAAACTTCTGCTGTCTGCAAAGATCCTTCTGCACACTAGTCTTTAACATATGCTCTTTTCAAGAGTTCTTGTAAACACCAGTCTCCCAACTCTGCTCTCTGCAACACTCCTTCTGCACCCCAGCCTCCAACTTCTGTTCTCTGTAACAATCCTTCTTCACCTCAGTTACCAAACTCTGATCTCTGTGATGGTCCTTCTGCAACACAGTCTCCAACCTCTGCTTTCTGTAACCGTCCTGCTGCTCCTCGGTCTACAACCTCTGCTTTTTGTAAGATCCTTTTGCAACCTTGTCAAAAAACTCTGCTCTCTCTAGGAGTTCTTCTGCAACCCAGTCTCCAACCTCTGCTCTCTGTAAAAGGCTTTTTGCACCTAAATCTCCCACCTCTACTCTCTGTAACAGTCCTTTTGCACCTCAGTCTCTGAACTCTGCTCTCTGCAACAGTCCTTTTGCACCTCAGTCTTGAAACTCAGCTCTCTACATCGATCCTTCTGCACCTCAGTCTTGAAACTCTACTCTCCGTAACACTCCTTCTGGAGCCCAATCTCAAACCTCTGCTCTGCAAAGATCCTTCTGCACCCCTGTCTCCAACCTCTGCTCTCTGCAACAGTCCTATTGCAACTCAGTCTGAAAACTCTGTTATCTTCAACGATCCTTCTTCACCACAGTCTTCAAACTCTGCCCTCTCTAATACTCCCATTGCACCTCAGTCTCAAAACTTTGCTCTCTGTGAGATCCTTCTGCAACCCTGACTACAAACTCTGCTCTCTGTAACAGTCGTTCTGCACCCCAGTCTCCAACCTCTGCTCTCTGCAACAGTGCTTGTAAACCCCAGTCTCCAAACTCTGCTCTCTGCAATAGTCCTTCAGAACCCCAGGCTCCATCTACTGTTCTCTGTAACAATCCTTCTTCACCTCAGTTACCAAAATCTGATCTCTGCAATGGTCCTTCTGCACCACAGTCTCCAACCTCTGCTTTCTGTAACAATTTTTCTGCACCCCAGTCTCCAGACTCTACTCTCTACTACAATCCTTTTTCACACCAGTGTCCAAACTCTGCTCTCTGCAAAATCTTTCTGCAACCCAGTCTCAAAAATCTGCTCCCTGCAAAAGTCCTTCTGTACCTCAGTCTCAAAACTCTACTCTCCCTAACACTCCTTCTGCACTCCAATCTCAAACCTCTGCTGTCTGCAAAGATCCTTCTGCACACCAGTCTTCAACATCTGCTCTCTGCAACAGTCTTTCTGCACCCTTGTCTTCAACCTCTGCTCTCTGCAACAGTCCTATTGCAACTCAGTCAGAAAACTCTGTTATCTGCAACGATCCTTCTTCACCCCAGTATAAAACTCTGCCCTCTCTAATACTCCCGTTTCACCTCAGTCTCGAAACTTTGCTCTCTGTGAGATCCTTCTGCAACCCTGACTACAAACTCTGCTCTCCGTAACAGTCGTTCTGCACCCCAGTCTCCAACCTCTGCTCTCTGCAACAGTGCTTGTAACCCCAGTCTCCAAACTCTGCTCTCTGCAATAATCCTTCTGCACCCCAGGCTCAATCTTCTGTTCTCTGTAACAATACTTCTTCACCTCAGTTACCAAACTCTGATATCTGCAATGGTCCTTCTGCACCACAGTCTCCAAACTCTTCTTTCTGTAACAATCTTTCTGCACCCCAGTCTCCAGACTCTACTCTCTACTACAATCCTTTTTCACACCAGTGTCCAACCTCTGCTTTCTGCAAAATCTTTCTGCAACCCATTCTCCAACATCTGCTCCCTACAACAGTCCTTCTGCACCTCAGTCTGACAACTCTGCTCTCTGCAACGATTCTTGTGCACCACAGTCTCCAAACTCTGCTTTCTGTAATAGTCTTTCTGCACATCAGTCTCCAACCTCTGCTCTCTGTAAGATTCTTCTGTACCTCAGTTTCCAATTTCTGCTCTCTGTAATATTCCTTCTGCTCCCCAGTCTCCAGCCTCTCCTCTCTGTAACAGTCCTTCTGCTCCACAGTCTCCAACCTCTGCTCTCTGTAACAGTCCTTCTGTCCCGTAGTATCCAACCTCTGCTACCTGTAAGGGTTTTTCTGCACCCCAGTCTACAATCTCTGCTGTCTGTAACAATCCTTCTGCAAACCAGTCTTCAACATCTGCTCTCTGCAATGATCCTTTTTTTACCCCAGTATCCAACATGTGCTCTCTGCAAAAGTCCTTCTGCACCCCAGTCTTCAACATCTGCAGTCTACAACAGTCTACCTGAAGCTCAGTGTGAAAACTCTGCTCTCTGCACCGATCCTTGTGCACCCCAGTCTCCCAAATCTGCTTTCTGTAACAGTCCTTCTGCACCTCAGTCTCCAAAATCTGCTGTCTGTAACAGTGCTTCTGCACCTTAGCCTCCAACCTCTATGCTCTGTAAGATCCTTTCGCACCCCAGTTTCCAAATCTGCTTTGTGTAACATTTCTTCTGCTCCCCAGAATCCAACCTCTGCTCTCTGTATGAGTCCTTCTGTTTCCCAGTCTCCAACATCTGCCCTCTGTAACAGTCCTTCTGTACCGCAGTCCTCAACCTCTGCTGTCTGCAACGGTCCTTTCTGCACCGCAGTCTCCAACCACTCCTTTCTGTGTCATTCCTTCTGCACCAGAGTTTCCAAACTCTTCTCTCTGTAACATTCCTTCTGCACCTCTGTCTTCAACCTCTGCTCTCTGCAACAGTTCTTCTGCACCCCAGTCTCCAACTTTTGCTCTCTGCAACAGTTCTACTGCACCCCACACTCCAAGGTCTGCACTCTGTAACAGTCCTTCTCCACACCAATCTCCAAACTCTGCTCTCTGTAACAGTCCTCCTGTAGTGCAGTCTCCAAAATCTGCTCTCTGTAACGCTTCTTCTGCTAGCCTGTCTTCAACCTCTGTTTTCTGTATCAGTCCTTCTGCACTCCAGTCTCCAACCTCATCTCTCTTAAAAGTCCTTCTGCAACTCAGTCTCCAAACTCTGCTCTCTGTCACAGTCCTTCTGCACCCAAGTCTCAAACCTCTTCTTTCTGCAACAGTCCTTCTACACTCCAGTCTCCAAACACTGCTATCTGCAACAGTGCTTCTGCACCTCAGTCTCCAAACTCTGCTATCTGCAACAGTCCTTCTGCACCCCAGTCTCCAAACTCTGCTCTCTGTAACAATCTTTCTGCACCTCAGTCTCCAAACACTGCTCTCTACAAAGGTCTTTCTGAACCTCAGTCTCTAAACTCTACTCTCTGTAACAGTCCTTCTGCACCTCAGTCTCCAACATATTCTCTCTGTAAGATCCTTCTGCAACCCAGTCTGTAAACTCTGCCCTCTGGAACAGTCCTTCTGCACACCTTCTCCAATCTCTGTTCTCTGAAACAGTCCTTCTGCACGCTGGTCTCAAACCTCTGTTCTTTACAAGGATCTTTCTGCACCTTAGTCTCCAATCTCTGCTCTCTGCAACAGTCCTTCTGCACCCCAGTCTCTAATATCTGCTCTCTGCAACAGTCCTTCTGCACCTCAGTCTGAAAACTCTGTTCTCTGCAACAATAATTCTGCACCCCAGTCTCCAACCTCTTCTCTCTATAACAGTCCTGCTGTACCACAGTCTCCAAAATCTTCTCTCTGTAAGATCCTTCTGCAACCCTGTCTCCAAACTCTGCTGTTTTTAACAGTCCTTCTGCACCCCAGTCTTCAACCTCTGCTCTGTGTAACAGGCCTTTTGCACTCCATTCTCCAAACTCTGCTGTCTGCAACAGTACTTCTGAACTGGAGTCTCCAAACTCTGCTTGATATATCAGTCCATCTGCACCCCTATCTCAAACCTCTGCTCTCTGTACCAGTCTTTCTGCACCTCAGTCTCCAAACTCTTCTCTCTGCAACAGTCCTTCTGCAACCCAGTCTCCAATATCTACTCTCCGCAACAGTCCTTCTGCACCAAAGTCTCCAAACTCTGCCTCTGTAACAGTCCTACTGAAAGGCAATCTCCAACCTCTACTCTCTGCAACAGTGCTTCTGCACACAAATCTCAAACCTGTGCTCTCCGCAACAGTTCATCTACACCCCATGTCAAGCTTCTGCTTTCTGCAGCAGTCCCTCTGCAACCAAGTCTCCAAACTTTGCTCTCTATAAAGATCCTTCTGGACCTCATTCTCCAAACTCTACTTTTTGTAAAAGTACTCCTGCACCCTTTCTCCGAACTCTGCTCTCTGTGACAGGACTTCTACACCCCAGTTTCCGAAATCTTTTCTGTATAACAATTTTTCTGCACCCCAGTCTCCAACTTCTTCTCTCTGCAAACAGTATTCTACACCGCAGTCTCCAAACTCTGCTCTCTGCATAGTCTTCTACACCCAGTCTCCATACTCTGATCGCCCCAACGATCCTTAGCACCCCAGTCTCCAACCTCTGGTCTCTACATCTGTTCTTTTACACCCCAGTCTCCAATCTCTGCTCTCAGTAACAGTCCTTCTGTACCGCAGTCTCCAACCGCTCTTCTCCGTAAAGGTCCTTTTGCACCCCAGTATCCAACCTCTGCTTTCTGTATCAGTCGTTTTGCACCACAGTCTCAAAACTGTGCCCTCTGTTACAGTCTTTCTGCAACTCAGTCTGCAACAACTGCTCTCTGCAAAAGTCCTTATGCATCCCAGTCTCCATCCTCTGCTCTCTGCAAAAGTTCTTTTGCACCCCAGTCTCCAACATTTGCTTTCTGTAACAGTACTTCTGAAAGGTTAATAAAATAGGTACTTGTCACTCTGTTTTTCTATATGCTTAACAAAACACTGTTGAAATCTTGTTCCCAGGATGTGTTGTCCCCAACTGTGAACTCTTTGCTAATCTTGTTCCCAGAATGTGCTGTCCCCAACTGCCAAACTACAGGATGCACTCCCTCACTCGGTTGCAGGCAAACTGCCCACTCACCCTGACCCATCAATGAACTTCCCTCCCTGCCCTCTCCAAGAAAAGTATATAAGCTCTGCTCAAGCGGTTCTCAGGGCTCTCTCTCTCTTTGCTATAGAGGGAGCCCCAACATGCTGGTCTCCAAATAAACCCACCCTTCTGCTTTTGCATAAGACAGTCTCTTGTGGTCTCTTACTCCGACGTTTCGCTGGACCCTTACATTTGGTGCGTTGGCCGGGAACTGCGCATCGCCGGACAGGGAGACCTCAACAAGACTCCTTTAGGGGGGTAAGTATGGCGCCTTATCTCCTTCTTCTTCTCCTCCTTGTTTTTCCTTTGTGATTGTCTGGCTTCTGGTTTCTGGCTTCTGGTTTTTGGCTCAGAGAAGAGCGAAAGCTCTCAGAGCTTCTGGTTTCTGGCTCAGAGAAGAGCAAAAGTTCTCAGAGCTTCTGGTTTTCTGGTTTTGGGTTGGCAGAGTGTGGTTGTCAGCGGAGAGCGTAAGTTCTCCCTGGCGGTGGTGGATAGACGTGTCCCTGAAGCCACAGACCACGTCTCCTCAAGGGACGCTTTGGGAGACTCTGGGGGGGACGGAGGTGCCCCCATCTGGGAGGGACGGAGGTGCCCTCATCTGTATTCTGCTGCCAACCCGTCTGGTTTTGCCGGCAACTATTCTTTCTCTCAGGTTGAATTCACTGTCTGTTTTAATCTTTGCCTCTGGATTTGTGTTACACGTTTACTGTTCATTGTGTGTCCGTGTTGGTGTCACGTTTGTATTGTCCCTGTCTTTGTTCAAGTAACTTTCATTATGAGACAGAGTCATTCACTGGACTAAAGTCCGCTTAAGGGCTCAGAATCTTTCTTTTTCAGTAAAACACCGGACCTGGCAGACTCTCTGTGCCTCAGAATGGCCCGCCTTTGGAATTGGATGGCCTCCAGAAGGATCTTTCTACTCTCCACTAATTTGAAAAGTCAGAGATATTGTCTTTGTCTTTCAGCCGGGACCACATAGCCATCCAGATCAACAGCCATATATCTTAACTTGGCAGGACCTTTGTGAATCTCCTCCTCCTTGGGATAAGGCTTTTCTTGTCCCTGTTCCTGCTCCTCCCCCTCCCCCTACGATTCTATCTCTCAAACCTCCTCCTCCACCCTTTGTTCTCCCTGAGTCTCAAGATTTGACTCTGCTGGACTCTCCTCCCTTTCCTTATCCCCTGCCTCCATTCCCCAACCCCCAACACCCTCTAAGTGATTCCCCTGCTGCTGACTCAGCTTCTCCACCATTAAAGGAGTTAAGCAAGCCCAGCACCCTTCAGATGACTTCCCCGAGGCACACATAGACCCCTCCTCCCCTGGAGAAGCTGGCCCAGCTAAAGGAATGATTAAACCCTGAAGCCCCCGTGATACTTCCCCTCCGTCCTTATGGGACCAATGTAGAGGATGGCCATGGTGGAGAAATGCAAGCCTACCAGTATTGGCCTTTCTCCTCTTCAGATCTATATAATTGGAAAAATAACAATCCCCCTTCTTCCGAGGACCCCACCCGGCTCACAGGTCTGATTGAGTCATTGATGTTTTCACACCAGCCTACTTGGGATGACTGCCAACAAATCTTAGGCATTCTCTTCATGACAGAGGAACAAAAGAGAATCCTCCTGGAAACAAAAAAAAAAATATCCTTGGACCAGATGGGCGACCAACACAACTTCCCCAACATAATCGAAGCTGACTTCTCCTTAAACCGACCCAACTGGGACCCCAACACCTTTAAAGGTAGGGAGCATCTGTCCACTTATTGCCGGGCTCTAATAGCGGGTCTCCCAGCAGCCGCTAGACGGCCAACTAATTTGGCCAAGGTAAGAGAAATTATTCAAGGGCCTAATGAATCTCCTTCTATGTTTCTGGAGAGAATTATGGAGGCATATAGGAGATATACTCCTTTTGATCCTCAGGCAGAGGATCAAAAGGCATCTGTCACGATGGCCCTTTATTGGGCAAGCTGTCCTGGATATTAAAAAAAAGTTACAACGCTTAGATGGATTACAAGATATGACTTTGAGAGATTTAGTCAGAGAAGCTGAGAAGGTATACTATAAAAGAGAAACTGAGGAGGAGAAGGAACAAAGGAGGGAGAAAGAAAGGGAAGAAAGAGAGAAAGAAAGGGAGAAAGAAAGGGAGCAAAGGGAGATGAAAGAAGCAAAAGACAGACTGAGGCATTGACTAAGGTCCTGGTCACAACAACAAATAGGCCAGAAGTTAAGAGACAAGGAGACAGAAAGGGATACCTGGGTCCACGCCAGAAGCCACATCTGGCCTCAGATCAATGTGCCTACTGTAAAGAAAAAGGACACTGGGCCAAAGACTGACCTAGAAAGAAACAGCCACGCCAGTCAGCCATTCTAACTCTGGAGGATGATTAGGAAGGTCGGGGCTCGGATCCCCTCCCCGAGCTCAGGGTAACTTTTGAAGTGGAGGGACCCCAGTAAACTTGAAGTGGACACAGGGCAGTATACTCAGCCCTCAAGGCCCCATTGGGCCCTCTATCAACTAAAAGGTCTCTAGTTCAAGGGGCTATCGGCAGTAATATCGGGCTGGACAACTAAAAGGACATGGACCTGGGAAAAGGAAAAGTCCATCACTCCTTCCTAGTGATCCCAGAATGCCCAGCCCCATTAATGGGCAGAGATCTGCTCACCAAACTCCAGGCCAGAATAACTTTTAACCCTGAAGGCCCAGATGAAATTTCTAAATCCTTCTATAAAATCTCTATAGTCATTATTTTAACTATGTCAGTAAAAGATAAACATCAACTCTTCACACCCCCAAGACTTGATCAAACAGGCAAGCTACCCCAGAAATGGATAACAGATTACCCAGATGCCTGGGCAGAAACTGCTGGGTTAGGCCTAGCTGTGAAACAACCTCCAATAATGGTGGAATTAAAAACCTCAGCCTCCCCAATTAATATTAAACAATATCCTCTGAACAAAAAAAACTAAAAATGGGATAAGGCCCCATATTCAAAAAATATCTGGCCTTAGGGGTCCTAAGGCCCTGTCAATCAGCCTGAAACACTCCCCTACTACCAGTAAAAAAGCCAAGAACCAGGTACTATCGCCGTGTTCAAGACTTAAGAGAGATCAACAACAGAGTACAGGACATTCACCCCACAGTACCTACTCCGTACAATCTGCTTAACACCATTAACCCAAACAAAAATAATATACTATCCTGGACTTAAAAGATACTTTCTTTTACTTACCTCTACATAAAAAAGTCAATTACTGTTTGCTTTCAAATGGGTAAACCCAAAAACTAAAACATCTGATCAACTAACTTGGACCAGACTCCCACAGGGGTTCAAAAACTCCCCACTCTTTTTGATAAAACCCTCCACAGAGATCTCAATAACTTCAAAATCATACACCCTAAAGTCACCCTACTCCAATATATAAATAACCTACTACTGACAACAGACTCCAAAAAAAACTATAAGTCTGGGACCCAAACACTATTATCCAAACTTCTGCCAAAAAGGCCCAAATTTGCCAACAAAAAATAATCTTCCTAAACTATTCCCTTAGGGGCGATAAACAATGACTCACTAAGCCCAAAAACAAACTGTTGTACAGATACCACCCCCATCTAACAAAAGAACAAATAAAAAAACTAAATTGACAGCCCTAAACAGAGAAACCATGTTAACACTTTCCATACGGAGAAACATAAGTCAGGAGATTTAACTACGTCAAAACACCCCGACAACTTAACATCTAAAGACACTGACACTAAACTCCTTGACAACACTAAACCCAACTTACAATTTCAAAAAGCCCTACACTACATTAAGGATGGTACATCAACTCACTCACCTTGGTTAAAAAAAAACTACAAACATTCCTAAAAGATCAAAAACAAAATTTTCCACTAACCAGCTCACAACAAAAAAATATTAGCTAAACAAGTAACAAAAGCCTGTCGGGTCTGTCAATTGGTTAATGTTTACCCCTCCAAACTTCCTATAAAAAGGCGCCTTTAAAAAACCATACCAGGACAATTCTAAAAAATAAACTTTACTAAAATTAAGCCAACAAAATATAAACTTAAATATCTCCTAATCTTTGTAGATTTATTTTCAGGATGGATTAAAGCCTTCCCCACAAAAAAAAAAAAAATGGTGCAAATGGTAGTCAAGAAGATCCTGGAAGATATTTTTCCAAGATACGGCCTGCCTTAGGTAATAGGGTCCGATAATGGACCGGCGTTCATGGCCCAGGTAAGTCAGGGTTAGCCAGGACCCTGGGGATTAATTAAAAGTTGCATTGCGCTTATAGACCCCAGAACTCAGGACAGGTAGAAAGAATAAATAGAAGCATTAAAGAGACCTTGACAAAATTAAGCTTAGAGACCGGCATAAAAGATTGGACTATGCTCCTGCCTTATGCATTGTTTCGTGCAAGAAATACTCCCTCTGTTTCTTTGTGTAACCTAACCCCCTATGAAATTCTCTATGATGCCCCTCCTCCAATAAGGGACCTGACCCCAACTCTAAGACCTAACAATTCCTTTCACACCCTCTTGCTTGACAGACTTAAAGCTTTTAAAAAAACTCAGTGATACCCGTGGAAACAGCTGACCACTGCCTACCAACCTGGGGATGAAGGGACTCCACACCGATATCAAGTGGGAAACTTCATCTATGTAAGACGACATCAGGTGTCATCCCTAGAACCCTGCTGGAAAGGACCATACCAGGTACTACTTATAACACCTACAGCGGTAAAGACTATCAAAGCCACAAACAGTCATGGCTGTGTGGGGGAAAATCCGACTTCTTCTGTAAGTCATAAGGATGTAAACATACAGAGGCTACCTGATGGAACCCAAACCTCCACCAGTTCTCAGACCATTGCCCCCTTGCTGAAGTAACAGGTACTGAGGTATCTCTCCACCCATTCACTCCTCTCTTCTCCTCTCAGTGCCCACACCGGGACCCACCAGGACTATCCAAAATGTAATGAAAATGGCCTTTAAAGTTGCTTTGTCATTACTAAAAACAGGTTACTAAAAATTTAAAGTCCCTCACAGGCTTTTTGGGATACTCACTCCAGTCTTCCCCTCTGCTCTACCTGTTCTACTACTCAAGTTTTTATTGCTAAGAAAATCCCAAACCCCTTTCCCATTATTCTTCTACATCTCTCCTTCCTCATTCTCAGATCCACGGAGCTGCTCTCAGCACCGCCTTCCCTGTCCTCCCCCTCTGTACCAGGCCCACAGAAAAGTCTTAACTGACCTTCTCCAGAAGTCTTCACTATGGCTGACTTTAGGACTTTCAGCAAAAGAGTCCCTATAAAAGAGTTCAGTATAGATAAACTTCCTCTTTTCATGTTGCCCTCTTCTACTTGGCCACTGGCTGGAAAAATCAGCACTCCTAAGCTAGACACCCCCTTACTAGTTTTTCACAAAATATGTGAACAGGGCCTCTGGCCTTGAGCTGAGGCTTCACAGAGATGGCTACATTTCTAAGATAAAAAAGTTATCAACTGGGCTCCATGGTAACAGCTGGCAAGGAAAAAAAAAATTCTCCCCCTCCCAGGTGTCCTTGAAAAGTTAACTTGCCCAGAACAGAGAAAAAAAAATAACAGAAACAAAAACTGCTTTTTGTGAACTTCTGCAGACTGTGAACTTCTGAGCCCTTTCCCTTACATGCTGAGTACGGAGTTCTAAAGCTGCCTAAACTTGGGGTTCAGGGGATTAATTGATTACAGCGGAAGCAATGCCCTCTGAATCCGGTTGCAGCCAAATAGAACTGTTTCCCTGTCTTCAGTGCTATCTTAGGTGCCTTGCCTTATCCATCCCTACAACAGTATAATTCTATATACTTAAAAAATTATTTATGTTTTCATAAAATGGTCAACAGATGTGATTAATTATGTAATGGTGCAGATGTTTCCCAGAGTGCTCTATCATGACGCAGGTTCATTTAAAGATAAAATAGGGGGGCATACAACCCGGTTTCACCGGGAACCCTGTATCCCTCACTTTAGCCATCTTATTAGGAATGGGAATTGCTGCAGGGGTGGGCACAGGGACCACTGCCCTGGTCCATGGGACACGACAAATGACCCAATTAGAAACAGCAATGGACCAAAACTTAAAAATATTAGAAACCTCCATCAAAGCTTTGCAGGAATCTTTAACCTCTCTCTCTGAAGTTGTTTTACAGAACAGGCGAGGGTTGGACCTCCTCTTCATGAGAAAAAAGGGCCTTTGTGCTGCATTGAGGGAAGAATGTTATTTTTATGCCGACCATACTGGAGTTATAAGAAAATCTATGAGTAAACTAAAAAACGCCGTGAAGAGCGTCAGAGAGAGAGAGAGGCCCCAAAAACGGTGGTATGAGTCTTGGTTCACACTGTCCCTGGTTAACTACACTTTTATCAGCCCTGGCCGGCCCTCTAATAATTCTTATATTGTTGCTAACTCTAGGACCCTGTTTGCTCAATCGTGTAGTTTCCTTTCTCCAATCCCAAATTGGACAAGTCAAACATTATGGTAATCAGACAACAATATACCCTACTAACAGACACAGAATGTGACACCCCACAATGATCACTTTTATGATTAAAAGTAGCCAGAAGAAAAAGTGGGGAATGAAAGGTTAATAAAATAGGTACTTGTCACTCTGTTTTTCTATATGCTTAACAAAACACTGTTGAAATCTTGTTCCCAGGATGTGTTGTCCCGAACTGTGAACTCTTTGCTAATCTTGTTCCCAGAATGTGCTGTCCCCAACTGCCAAACTACAGGATGCACTCCCTCACTCGGTTGCAGGCAAACTGCCCACTCACCCTGACCCATCAATGAACTTCCCTCCCTGCCCTCTCCAAGAAAAGTATATAAGCTCTGCTCAAGCTGTTCTCAGGGCTCTCTCTCTCTTTGCTATAGAGGGAGCCCCCAACATGCTGGTCTCCAAATAAACCCACCCTTCTGCTTTTGCATAAGACAGTCTCTTGTGGTCTCTTACTCCGACGTTTCGCTGGACCCTTACACTTCTCCACCCAGTCTCCAAACTCTGCTCTCTATAACAGTCTTTCTGTACTGCATTTTCCAACCTCTGCTCTGTGTAAGGGTACTTCTACATCCGAGTCTCCAACCTCTGTTTCTGTAACAGTCCTTCTGCACCCCAGTCTCCAACCTGTGCTCTGAGTAACTGTCCCTCTGCACCTTAGTCTCAAACCTCAGCTCTCTGCTACAATTCTTCTAGACCCCAGTCTCCAAACTCTGTTCTCTGTAACAATCCTTCTGCACCTTAGTCTCGAACCTCTGCTCTCTGCAACGGTCCTTCTGCACCTGAGTCTCCAACTTCTGCTCTGTATCAGTCCTGTATGCCTGTTTCCCACATCTGCTCTCTGTAACAGTCCTTCTTAACCTCAGTCTTCAACCTCTGCTCTGTGTAACAGTCCTTCTGCACCCCAGTATCCAACATCTGCTCTCTGCAATGATCCTTCTGCATCCCAGTCTCCAAACTCTGCTCTACGTAACAGTCCTTCTGCACCTCAGACTCCAAACTCTGCTCTACGTAAGATCCTTCTGCGACCCAGTCTCCAAACTCTGCTGCTCTGTAACAGCCCTTCTGCACCCCAGTCTCCAACCTCTGCTCTATGTAACAGGCCTTCTGCACGCCACTATCCAAACTCTGCTCTCTGTAACAATTCTTCTGTGCCTCAGTATCCAACCTCTACTCTCTGTAACAGTCCTTCTGCACCTAAATCTCCAACATCTGCTCTTTGTATGTTCCTTCTGTAAGCAAGTCTCCAAACACTGCCCTCTGTAACAGTCCTTCTCCAACTCCCTCTCCGTTACAGGCTTTCTGCACACCAGTCTCCAAAGTCTGTTCTCTATAACAATCCTTCTGCACCCCAGTCTCCAAACTCTGCGCTCTGTAACAGTCCTGCTGCACCTAGGTCTACAATCTCTGCTCTCTGTAAGATCCTTCTGCAACCTTGTCTAAAACCTCTGCTCTTTGTAAAAGTCCTTCTTCACCTCAGTCTCCAACCTCTGCTCTCTTCAACAGTCCTTCTACACCCCAGTCTCCAAACTCTGCTCTCTGCAACGATCCTTCTGCACCCAGTCTCCAACCTCTGCTCTCTGCTACAGTCCTTCTTCACCCCAATCTCAAAACAGTGCACTCTGCAACTGTCCTGCTGCACCCCAGTCCCCAACCTCTGCTCTCTGTAGCAATCCTTCTGCACCTCAGTCTTCAACCTCTGCTCTCTGCATCGATCCTTCTTCACCACAGTCTCCAAACTCTGCTCTCTGCCACACTCCTTCTGCACCCCAGTCTCCAAGTCTCTCTGCTCTCTGTAACAGTTCTTCTGACCCCCAATCTCCAAACTCTGCACTCTGTGAAACTTCTTCTGCACCCCAGTCTCCATACTCTGCTCTCTGTAAGAATCCTTTTGCACCCAAGTCTCCAACCTCTCTTTTCTGTAAAAGTCCCTACTCCACCTCAGTCTCGAAGTTCCGCAATCTCTAATGGTCCTTTTGCACCTCAGTCTCCGATTTCTCCTCTCTGTAACAGTCCTTCTGCACCCCAGTCTTCAACATCTGTTTTCTGCAACGATCGTTCTTCTCCCCAGGTTCCAACTTCTGCTCTCTGCAACGGTTTCTGCACCACAGTTTCCAACCTCTGCTCTTTGTACCAGTCCTTCTGCACCTCAGTCTCCAAACTCTGCTCTCTGCAACAGTCCTTCTGCACCCCATTCTCCAACCTCTGATTCAGGTAACAGTTCTACTGCACCCCAATCTCCAAACTCTGCTCTCTGTAACACTCATTATTCTACCCAGTCTCCACACTCTGATCTCTGTAACAATCCTTCTGGACCCCAGTTTCCAACAATTGCTCTTTGAAACAGTCCTTCTGAAACTCAGTCTCCAAAATGCTCTCTGTAAGAGTTTTCTGAAACCCTTGTCTCGAAACTGTGCTATCTGTAACAGTGCTTCTGCACCACAGTCCCCAAACTCTGCTCCCTGTAACAGGACTTCTGCACCCCACTCTCCAAAATCTGCACTCTATAAAAAGGCGTTCTGCAACCCAGTCTCTGTAACATTTCTTCTGCACCCTAGTCTCTGACCTCTGCTCTTTGTAACAGGACTTTTGTATGACAATCTCCAACCTCTAATCTCTGTAACAGTCCTTTTGCACCTCAGTCTCCAATCTCTGCTCTCTGCAACAGTTCTTTTGCATCTCAGTCTCCAATCTCTGCTCTAAGCAACGATTCATCTGCAACCTCAGTCTCCAAACTCTAACTCTCTGTAACAGTCCTTCTGCTTCCCAGTCTCTAAACTCTGCTGTCTGCAAAGATCCTTTTTCACCCCAGTATGCAACGTCTGCTCTCTGCAACAAACCTTCTGAACCCCAGTCTCCAACCTCTGCTCTCTGCAACGATCCTTCTGCACCCAGTCTCCAACATCTGCTCTATGCTAAAGTCCCTCTGAACCCCTGTCTCCAAACTCTACTCTGTGTAATATCCTTCTGCACCACAATTTCAAAACTCTATTCCCAGTTACATTTCTTCTCTACCCCAGTCTCCAACCTCTGCTTTCTGCAGCGGTACTGCTGCACCTGAGTCTCCAACCTGTGTTCTCAGTAACAGTCCTTCTTTTCCCCATCTCAAACCTCTTCTCTATAACAGTCCTTCTGCACCTCAGTCTCCAACCTCTGCTCTCTGCAACAGTATTTCTGCATCCCTGTCTCCAAACTCTGCTCTCTGTAACAGTCCTTCTGCACCTCAGTCTCCAACATGTGCTCTCTGCAACAGTCCTTCTGCACCCTAGTTACCAACATCTGCTCTCTGTAAGATACTTCTGCAACCCAGTTTTTAAACTCTGCACTCTGTAACAGTCCTTTAGAACCCTAGTCTCCAAACTCTGCTCTCTGTTAGATCCATCTGAACCCCATTCTCCAACCTCTGCTCTCTGTAAGTGTACTTCTGCCCACGTGTCCAACTTCTGCTCTCTTGTAACAGTTTTTCTGCACCTCACTATCCAAGTTCTGCTCTGTGTAACAGTCCTTCTGCACCCCAGATTCTAAGATCTGCTCTCGGAAACAGTCCTTTTGCACCCCCTCTCCAACATCTGCTCTCTGCAACAATCTTTCTGAACCCCAGTCTCCAAACTCTGCTCTCTTCAACGATCCTTCTGGACCCCAGTCTCTAAAGTCTGCACTCTGTATGATCCTTCTGCATTTCAGTTTCAGAATTCTGCTCTCTGTAACATTCCTTCTCTACCACAGTCTACAACCTCTGTCCTCATCAACAGTCCTCTGCTCTCAAGACTCTGAAATCTGCTCTCTGTAACACTTCTTCTGTACCGCAGTCTCAAACCTCAGCTCACTGTAATGGAACTTCTACATCCCAGTCTCCAACCTCTGCTTTCTGTAACAGTCTGTCTGAACCCATATCTCCAATCTCTGTTCTCTGTATCTATCCTTCTGCACCTCAGTGTCCAACCTCTGTTCTATGTAAGAGTCTTCTGCACCCCAGTCTTCAACCTCTGCTCTCGGTAACAATCCTATATCGCAGTCTCCAAACTCTGCTCTCTGTAACGGTCCTTCTGCACCCCAATTTCCAAACTCTGCTTCCTGTAGCAGTCCTTCTGCACCTTAGTCTCCAAAACTCTCCTCTTTGTAGCAGTCCTTCTACACCTCAGTCTCCAACCTCCTCTCCTCTGTAACAGTCCTTCTGCACCTCAGTCTGAAATCTCTGCTCTCTGCACGATTCTTCTGCACCCCAGTCTCAAACCACTGCTCTCAGTAACAGTCCACCTGCACCTTCAGTCTCCAACCTCTGCTCTCTGTAAGATCCTTAAGCAACCCAGTCTCCAAACACTGCTCTGTTTAACAGTCCTTCTGCACCCCAGTCTCCATCCTCTCCTCTCTGTAACAGGCCTTCTGCACGCCAGTCTCCAAACTCTGCCTCTCTGCAATGATCTTTCTGACCCCCAGTCTCCAACCTCTACTCTCTTTAATGATCCCACTGCACCCCAGTCTCCAACCTCTGATCTCTACAACAGTCCTTCTGCACCTCAGTCTAAAACCTCTGCTCTCTACACAACCTTTCTGCATTCCAGTCTCCAACATCTACTCTATGTAACAGGACTTCTGCACCTCAGTCTCCAACCTGTCCTCTCTGTAACAGGCCTTCTGCAGGCCAGTCTCCAAACTCTGCTCTCTGTAGCAGGCCTCGGCACCCAGTTACCAAAATCTGCTCTCTGCAATGATCCTTCTGCACCCCAGTCTCCAACCTTCCTTTTTGCAATGATCCTAGTGCACCAAGTCTCCAACCTCTGATCTCTGCAACAGTGCTTCTGCTCCTCAGTCTCCAAATTCTGCTCTCTGTAAGAACCTTCTGCACCCCTGTATCTAACCTCTGCTCTCTGTAACAGTCTTTCTGCATCTGAGTCTCAAAACTCTGCTCTCTGTTACAGGCCATCCACACCTCAGTTTCCAACCTCTGCTCTCTGAAACAGTCCTCTGCACCCCAGTCTCCAACCTCTGCTCTCTACAACAGTCCTTCTGCACCCTAGTTACCAACATATGCTCTCTGCAACGACCCTTCTGCAACCCAGTCTCCTACCTCTGCTCTCTGTAACAGTCCTTCTACACCTCAGTCTCCAAACTCTGCTCTCTGTAAGACTCTTCTGCAGCCCAGTCTTTAAACTCTGCACTCTGTAACAGTCGTTCTGCTCTCTGTAACAGGACTTTTGCACCCCAGTCTATCACCTCTTTTCTCTGCAACAATTCTTCTCCACCCCAGTCTCCAACATCTGCTCTCTGCAACAGTCCTTTGCACCCCAGTCTCCAATCTCTGCTCTTTATAAGATCCATCTGAACCTCAGTCATCAAACTCTGCTCTCTGTAACTGTCCCTTCTTCACACCAGTCATCAAACTCTGCTGTCTGTAACAGTCCTTCTGCACCTCAGTCTCCAACCTCTGCTCCATGTAACAGTCTTTCTGCACCCCAGTCTCCAACATCTGTTCTCTGAAACAGTCCTTCTGCACCCCAGTCTCCAAAACTCTGCTCTCTGCAACGATCCTTCTGGACCCCACTCTCAAACGTCTGCTCTCTGCAACAGTCTTTCTTCACCAGTCTCCAACCTCTGCTCTCTGTAATATCTTTCTGCACTCCAGTTTCCAGACACTGCTCTTTGTAACATTATTTCTCCACCCTAGTCTCCAACCTCTGTCCTCTGAAACAGTACTTCTGCTCTCCAGACTCCAAGTCTGCTCTCTGTAACAGTCCCTTCTGTACTGCAGTCTCCAACCTGTGCTCTTTGTAAGGGTCCTTCCACACCCCAGTCTCCAACCATTGCTCTCTGTATCAGTCTGTCTGAACCCCAAGTCTCTAACCTCTGTTCTTTGTATCTATCCGTGTGCACCTCATCTCCAACCTGTGGTCTATGTAAGAATCCTTCTGCACCCCAGTCTCCATCCTCTTCTCTCGGTAACAGTCCCTTCTGCACCCCAATTTCCAAACTCTGCTTCCTGTAACAGTCCTTCTGCACCTGAGTCTCCAAACTCTTCTCTGTGTAACAGTCCTTCTACACCTCAGTCTCTGACGTCGGCTCCTTTTTTTTTTTTTATTGTTGGTCGTTCAAAACATTACACAGTTCTTAAATACATCCTCTTTCACAGTTTGATTCAAGTGGGTTATGAACTCCCAACTTTACCCCGTATACAGATTGCTGTTTCACATCAGTTACCCTTCCATTGATTGACATATTGCCTTTCTAGTGTCTGATGTATTCTGCTGTCTGTCCTATTCTCTACTATCCCCCTCCCTTTGACGTCGGCCTCTTTGTAACCGTCCTTCTGGACCTCGGTCTGAAACCTCTGATCTCTGCACGATTCTTCTGCACCCCAGTCTAAAAAACACTGTTCGCTGTAAGATCCTTCAGCAACCCAGTCTCCAAACTCTGCTCTCTATAACAGTACTTCTGCACCCCAGGTTCCAAAACTCTCCTCTCTGCAACAGTCCTTCTGCACCCCAGTCTCGAACATCTGCTCTCTGCAACAGTCCTTCTGCACCCCAGTCCTCCAACCACTGCTTTCTGTATCAGTCCTTTTGCACCACATTCTCAAAACTCTGCTTTCTGTAACAGTTTTTCTGCACCTCAGTCTCCAACGTCTGCTCTCTGCAACAGTCTTTCGGCACCCCAATCTCCAACCTCTGCTCTCTGCAACAGTCCTTCTACACCCAAGTCTCCAACTTCTACACTCGGCAAGAGTCTTTCGGCACCTCAGTCTCCAACCTCTTCTCTTTGCAAAGGTCTTTCTCCACCTCAGTCTTCAAAATCTACTCTCCTGTAACAGTCCTTCTGCACCCCAGTCTCCAAAATCTGCTCTCTGTAACAGTCCTTCGGCACCCCAGTCTCCACCCTCTTCTCTCTGCAATGATCCTGTTACACCCAAGTCTCCAAACTCTTCTCTCTGAAACAGTTCTTCTGCACCACAGTCCCCAACATCTGTTCTCTGCAACAGTTTTTCTAAACCTCATTCTAAAAACTCAGCTCTCTACATCGATCCTTGTGGACCAAAGTCTACAAACTCTGCTCTCTCTGACAGTCCTTCAGCACCTCAGTCACCAAACCTCTGCTCTCTGTAAGATTCTTATGCCACCCAGTCTCCAAACGCTGCTCTATGTTACAACCCTTTTGCTCTCCAGTCTACAAGCTCTGGTCTGTGTAACAGGTCTTTTGCAGCTCAGTCTCCGACCTCTTCTCTCTGCAACGATCTTTCTGCACCCCATTCTCCAACCTCTGCTCTCTGCAACAGTCCTAATGCACCCCAGTCTCCAACCTCTACTCTCTGTAAGATAATTCTGCACACCTGTCTCCAACCTCTGCTCTCTTTAACACTACTTCTGTACCACAGTCTCCACCCTCTGGTATCTACAACAGTCCTTCTACACCCAGTCTCCAAACTCTGCTTTCTATATCCATCGTTCTGAACCCCAGGCTTCAACCTCTGCTCTCTGTAACAGTCTTTCCCCGCTGTCTCCAACATCTGGTATCTGCAACAGTCCTTCTGCACCCCAGTCTGGAAACACTGCACTCTGCACACTCTTTCTGCACCCAGTGACCAACCTCTGCTTTCTTCAAAAGTCTTTCTGCACCTCAGACTCCAAACACTGCTCTCTGTAACAGTTTTCTGCACCTCAGTCTTCAACAACTGCTCTCTGCAATAGGCCTTCTGCACCCCAGTCTCTAAAATCTGCTCTCTAGAACAGTCCTTCTATACACCAGGCTCCACAATCTACTCTCTACAATGATCCTTTCTGCACCCCAGTCTCCAACGTCTGCTCTCTGCAACAATCTTTCTGTATCCCAGTCTCCAAACATTCCTCTCTGTAAGATCCTTCTTCTCCCTAGTCTCCAAACTCTACACTCAGTATCAGTCTTTCTGCACCCCAGTCTCCAACGTCTGCCCTCTGCAATGGTCCCTCTGCACCCCACTCTTTAACCTTGTTCTCTACAACAGTTCTTCTGTACCGCGGTCTTCAACCTCTGTTCTCTGTAAGGTTCCTTCTGCACCCCAATCTTTAACCTCTGCTTTCTGTATCAGTCCTTCTTCACCACAGTCTCCATGCTCTGCTCTCTGAAACAGTCTTTCTGCACCTCACTCTTCAACCTCTACTCTCTGCAACAGTCCTTCTGAACCCAGTCTCCAACATCTGCTCTGTGCAACAGTCCTTCTCCACCCCAGTCTCCATCCTCTGCTCTCTGTAACAGTCCTTCTGTACTGAAGTTTCCAAACTCTTCTCTCTGTAACGGTCCTTCTGCACCCCACTCTCCAACCTCTGCTCTCTGTAACAGTCCTTCTTCACCTCAGTCTCCAACGTATTCTCTCTGCAACAGTCCTTCGGCACCCCACTCTCCAACCTCTGCTCTGTTACAGTCCTTCTGTATTGCAGTCTCCAAACTCTGCTCTCTGTAATGGTCCTTCTGGACCCCAGTCTCCAAACTCTGCTTTCTGTACGAGTCCTTATGCATCCTAGTCTCTAAACTCTGCTTTCTGTAACAGTCCTTCTGCAACTCAGACTACAGTTTCTGCTCTCTGCAACAGTTCTTCTGCACGCTAATCTTAAAACTCTGCTCTCTTCAAAAGTTCTTCTGCACCTCAGTTTCCAAACTCTGCTCCTTCTGAAACCCTGTCTCCAACTCTGCTTTCTGCAATGGTCCTTCTGCACCCCCAGCCTCGAACCTCTGTTCTCTACAACAGTTATTCTGCACCCTAGTCTCCAACCACTGCGCTCTGTAACATTCCTTCTGTATCGCAGTCTCCAACCTCTGTTCTCTGTAAGGGTCCTTCTGCACCCCAGTCTCCAACCACTTCTTTCTGTATCCAGTCCTTTTGCACCACATTCTCAAAACTCTGCTCTCTGTAACAGTCATTCTGCACCTCAGTCTGCAACCTCTGCTCTCTGCAATAGTCCTTCTACACCCCAGTCTCTATTCTCTGCTCTCTGTAACAGTCCTTTTGCACCCCAGTCTCCAACATCTGCTCTCTGCAACAGTCCTTCTGCACCCCAGTCTCTAACCTCTGCTTTCTGCAACAGTCCTTCTGCACCACATTCAACAACCTCTGCTTTCTGTATCAGTCTTTCTGCACCCAAGTCTCCAACCTCTGCTCTCAGTAACAGTCCTTCTGCACCTTTTTTTGAAACCTCTTCTCACTGGAACGATCCTTCTGCATCTCAGTCTCAAACCTATTCTCTCTGTAAGAGTCTTTATGTACCTCAGTCGCCAACCTTTTGTCTCTGTAAGATCCTTTTGCAACCCACTCTTCAAAATTTTCTCTCTGTAAATATCCTCTGCACCCCAGTCTCCAATCACTGCTCTCTGTAACAGGCCTTCTGCACCCCAATCTCCAGACTATGCTGTCTATAAAAGGCCTTTTGACTCCAGTCTCCAAACTCTTCTCTCTTCAACTATCCTTCTGCACCCCAGTCTCCAACCTCTGCTCTCTGCACCAGTCCTCCTGCACCCCAGTCTCAAACCTATGCTGTCTGTAAGATCCTTCTGCACACCTGTCTCCAACCTCTCCTCTCTGTAAAAGTACTTTTGTAAAGCAGTCTCCAAACTTTGCTATCTGTAAGGGTCCTTCTGCACCGCAATCTCCAATCTGTGCTCTCTACAACACTACTTCTGCAACCGAGTCTCCAAACCTTTGCTCTCTGCAATAGATTTTCCGCACATGAGTCTCCAACCTGTGCTCTCTGTAAAAGTCCTACTGCACCCCAGTCTTCAACCTTTACTTTCTGTAAAAGTCCTTCTTGCACCACAGTCTCCAATCTCTGGTCTCTATAACGATCTTTCTGCACCCCAGTCTCCAAAATCTGCTCTCTGCAACGATCCTTCTGCACCCCAGTCTCCAAAGTCTGCTCTCTGTAATAGTCCTTCTGCACCCTAGTCTCCAACCTCTGGTCTCTGCAACAGTCCTTCTGCACCCAAGTCTCCAACATCTGCTCTCCGCAACAGTCCTTTAAACCCCAGTCTAAAACTTCTGCTCTCTGCAACAGTCCTTCTACCCCCAGTCTCGATACTCTGCTCGCCCCAACGATCCTTCTGCACCCCAGTCTCCAACCTCTGTTCTCTTCAACAGTTCTTCTGCATCCCAGTCTCCGAACTCTGCTCTCTTTAAACTTCCTTCTGTACCACAGTCTCCAACTTCTGTTCTCTGTAAGGGCCCTTATGCACCCCAGTATCCAACCTCTGCTTTCTGTATCAGTCGTTTTCCACCACAGTCTCGAAAATCTGCCCGCTGTAACCGTCTTTCTGAAACTCGGTCTGCAAACTCTGCTCTCTGCAACAGTTCTTCTGCACCTCAGTCTCCAACCTCTGCTCTCTGTAAGGGTCCTTCGGCACCCCGAGTCTCCAACCTCTGCTTTCTGTATCAGTCCTTCTGCACCTCAGTCTCCAACCTCTGCTCTCTGTAACAATCCTTCTGCACCTCAGTCTCCCAATGTCTGCTCTCTGTAACGGTCCTTCTGCACCTCAGTCTCCAAACTCTTCTCTCTGTAACAGTGCTTCTGCACCTCAGTCTCCAACTTTTGCTCTCCTTAATATCTTTCTGCAACCCAGTATTCAAACTCTGCTCTCTGTACCAATCCTTCTGCACCCCAGTCTCCAAACTCTGCTGTCTGTAACAGGCCTTCTGCACCCCAGTCTCCGAACTCTGCTTTCTGTATCAGTCCTTCTGCACCCCAGTCTCAATCCTCTTGTCTCTGCAACGATCCTTCTGCACCCCAGTCTTGTACCTCTGTTCTCTACAACACCTCTGCTCTCTGAAAGATAATTCTAAAAACCAGTCTCCAAACTCTGCTTTCTATAACACTCCTTCTGCACCCCAGTATCAAAATTCTGCTGTCTGTAACACTCTTTCAGCAACCCAGTCTGCACCCTACGTTCTCTGCAATGATCCTTCTACACCAAAGTCTCCAACCTCTGCACTCTGCAACAGTTCTTCTGCGCCCCAGTCTCCTACATCTGCTCTCTGCAACAGTTTTTCTAAACATCATTCTGAAAACTCTGCTCTCTGAAAGGATCCATCTGAACCCCAATCTCCAACCTATGCTCTGTCTGACAGTCCTTCGGCACCTGAGTCACCAACCTCTGCTCTCTTTAAGATCCTTATGCCACTCAGTCTCCAAACTCTGCTGTATGTTACAGGTCATTTGCTCCCCAGTCTCCAAGCTCTGCTCTGTGTAACAGGCCTTCTGCAAATCAGTATCCAACATCTTCTCTCTGCAACAATCCCTTCTGCACCCCATTCTCCAAACTCTGCTCTCTGCATCAGTCCTATTGCACCCCAATCTCCAACCTCTGCTCTCTGTAAGGTCCTTCTGCACACATGTATCAAACCTCTGCTCTCTTTAACAGTCCTTCTGTACAGCAGTCTCTAACCTCTATTCTCTGTAAAAGTCTTTCTGCACCCCAGTCTCCAAACACTGCACTCTGCACAGTCCTTCTGCACCATAGTCTCTAAACACTGCTCTCTGTAACAGTTTTTCTACACCTCAGTCTTCAACAACTGCTCTCTGCAACAGTCCTTCTTCACCCCAGTCTCCAAAATCTGCTCTCTAGAACAGTCCTTCTATACACCAGTCTCCATAATCTATTCTCTGCAATGATCCTTCTGCACCCAGTCTCCAAAGTCTGCTCTCTGCAACAATTCTTCTGCACCCAAGTCTCAAAAATTTCATTTCTGTAAAATCGTTCTGGTCCCCAGTCAACAAAATCTGCTCTCAGTATTAGTCCTTCTGCACCCCATTCTCCAAACACTGCTCGCTGTAACAGGTTTTCTGCACCTCAGTCTTCAACAACTGCTCTCTGCAACAGTCCTTCTGCACCACAGTCTCCAATGTTTGCTCTCTGCAACAATCGTTCTGCACCTCAGTCTCTAAATGTTCCTCTTTTTAAGATTTTTCTGCACCCCAGTTTCCACACTCTGTTCTCTGTAACATTCCTTCTGCACCACATTCTCCAACGTCTGCCCTCTGCAATGGTCCCTATGCACCCCAGTCTCCAACCTTGTTCTCTACAACAGTTCTTCTGTACCATAGTCTCTAACCTCTGCTCTCTGTAATAGTCATTCTGCATCCCAGTCTCCAAACTCTGCTTTCTGTATCAACCTTCTGCACCACAGTCTCCAACCTCTGCTCTCTGCAACGGTCCTTCTGCACCCCAGTATCCAACATCATCTCTGCAACAGTCCTTCTGCACCATAGTCTCCAACGTCTGCTCTGTGTAACAGTCCTTCTGTACTGGAGTCTCCAAACTCTGCTCTCTAACCATTCCTTCTCCAACCCAGTCTCCAACCTCTGCTTAGTACAACAGTCTTTCTGCATCCCAGTCTGCAAATTCTGCTCCCTGTAGAAGCCCCTCTGCACCTCAGTCTCCAACCTCTGCTCTCTCTACTCTCATTCTGCACCCGAGTTGCCAACCTCTGCTCTCTGGAAGGTTTTTTTCTGACCCCAGATCCCAACGTCTGCTCTCTGGAACAGTCCTTCTGCACTCGAGTCTCCAAACTCTGCTCTCTGTAAAATCCTTCTGCAACCCCGTCTCCGAACTCTGCTCTCTGTAACAGTCCTTCTGTACCGCAGTCTCCAAACTCTTCTCCCTGTAACTGTCATTCTGCACCCTAGTCTCCAAACACTGCTTTCTGTATCAGTCCTTCTGCACCCACAGTCTTCAACGTCAACTCTCTGCTACAGTCCTACTGAACCCCAGTCTTCATCATCTAATCTATTCAACAGTCCTTCTAAACCCCAGTCTCCAACTTCTGCTCTCTGTAACAGTCCTTCTGTACTGCAGACTCCAACCTCTGCTCTCTCTAATGAACCTACTGTACCACAGTCTCCAAACTCTGCTTTCTGTATCCTTCCTTCTGCACCCCTGTCTCCAAACTCTGCTCTCTGCAATAGTTTTTCTGCACCCAAATCTCCAACTTCTGCTCTATGCAACAGTCCTTCTGCACGTCAGTATCAAACCTTTGTTCTCTGTAACAATCCTTCTGCACCCCAGTGTCCAAATTCTGCTCTCTGAAACTGTCCTTCTTCACCCTAGTCTCCAACCTCTGCTCGCTGTAATATGCATCTTTACCCCAGTGTCCAAACTCTACTTTCAGTAACAGTTGTTCTGCACTGAACTCTCCAAACTCTGCTCTCTGTAACAATCTTTCTGCACCTCAGTCTTTAAACTCTGCTCTCTGAAAAGGTCCTTCTGCAACCCTGTCTTAAAACCTCTGTTCTTGCAACAGTCCTTCCGCTCCCCAGTCTCCAATCTCTGCTCTTTGTAAAAGTCTTTTTGCACCCCAGTCCCCAATCTCTGCTCTCTGTAATGGTCCTTCGGAAATCCAGTCTCCATCCTCTGCTTTTTTACCAGTCGTGCACCCCAGTCTCCAACCTCTTGTCTCTGCAACAATTTTACTGCACCCCAGTCTCCTACGTCTGTCTCTACAACAGTCCTTCTGCACTTAAGTCTCCAACCTCTGCTCTCTGTAAGATCATTCTGCACCCCAGTCTCCAACCTATGCTATCTCCAAGGGTCCTTCTGCATCTCAGTCGCCAACCTCTGTTCTCTGCAACAGTCCTTCTGAACCCCAGTCTCCAACCTGTGTTCCCTGTAACAGTCCTTCTGCAACTCAGTCTCCAAATTCTGCTCTCTGCAACAATTTTTCTGCACCCCAGTCTCCTAGTCTGCTCTCTACAACAGTCCTTCTGCACCCCAGTCTCCAACCTCTTCTCTCTGTAACAGTTCTTCTGCAACGCAGTCCCCAAACTCTGCTCTCTGTAGTGGTCCTTCTGCACGCCAGTCTTTAAACTCTGTTTTCTGTATCAGTCCTTCTGCACCTCAGTCTCCAACCTCTGCTCTCTGTAACAGTCCTTCTGCACCTCAGTCTTCAACCTCTGCTTTCTGAAATTGACCTTCTGCACATCAGTATCCAACCCCTACTCTCTGGAACAGTCCTTATGCATCTCAGTCTTCAACCTTTACTCTCTGGAAGATACTTTTGCAAACCAATCTCCAAAATCTGCTCTTTTTAACAGTCCTTCTGCTCCCCTTCTCCAAACTCTGCTCTCTGTAACAGGCTTTCTGCGCCCAGTCTCCAACATCTGCTCTCTGCATTAGTTCTTCTTCACCTAAACTGAAAATTCTGCTCTCTTTAACGATAATTCTGCACCCCAGTCTTCAACCTCTATTCTCTGCAACAGTCCTTCTGCATCCCAATCTCCAACCTCTGCTCTCTGTAAAAGTCCTTCTGCACCTAAGTCTCAAAATTCTGCTCTCTGAAACAGTCCTTTTGTAACCCAGTCTCCAACATCTTCTCTCTGCAACAATAATTTTGCACCCCAGTCTCCAACATCTGCTCTCTGCAACGGTCCTTCTGCACCTCAGTCACCAAACTCTAGTCTCTGCAACAGTGCTTCTGCACCTGAGTCTCCAAAGTCTGATCTCTGTAAGATCCTTCTGCAATCCAGTCTCCAAACTCTGGTCTCTGTAACAGTCCTTCTGCACCCGAGTCTCCAAACTCTGCTCTCTGTACCAGGCCTTCTGAACCCCAGTCTCCAACCTCTGCTCTCTTTATCAGTCCTTCTGCACCCCAGTCTCCAACATCTGCTTTCTGTATCAGTCCTGCACCCCAGTCTCAAACCTCTGTAACAGTCCTTCTGCACCTCAGTCTCTATCTTCTGCTCTCTGTAACAGTGCTTCTGCACCCCAGTCTCTAACCTCTGATCTATGAAACAGTCATTCTGCACACGAGTCGTTAATCTCTGCTCTCTGCAACAGTTTTTCTGCACCCCAGTCTCCAACCTCTGCTCTCTGCAACACTCCTTTTACACCCCAGTCTCAAACATCTGCTCCCTGTAAGATTTTTCTGCACACCTGTATCCAACCTCTGGTCTCTGTAAAGGTCCTTCTTCAACCCCGTCTCCAAACTCTGCTTTCTGTATCAGTTCTTGTGCACCACAGGCTTCATCCTCTGCTCTCTGTAACAGTCCTTCTGCATGCCAGTTTAAAACTCTGCACTCTTCAACATTTTTTCTGAACCCCAGTCTCCAAACTCTGCTCTCTGTATCAGTCCTTCTGCACCCAAGTCTCCAAACTCTGCTCTCTTTAAAAGTTCTCTGCACCCCAGTCTCCAACCTATGTTCTCTGTAAGATAATTCTGCACACCTGTCTCCAACCTCTGCTCTCTGTAACAGTCCTTCTGTAATGCAGTCTCCAACCTCTGCTTTATGCAACAGTCCTTCTGCACCCCAGTCTCCAATTTCTGCTCTCTGAAACAGTCTTTCTACACCCCAGTCTCCATACTCTGCTCACCCCAATGATCTTTTTGCACCCCAGTCTCGAAACCATGCTCTCTAAAACAGTCCTTCTGTACCGCAGTCTCCAAACTCTTTTCTCCATAAGTGTCCTTATGTACTCCAGTATCCAACCTCTGCTTTCTGTATCAGTCGTTTTGAACCACAGTCTCCAAACTATGCCCTCTGTATCAGTCCCTCTGCAACTCAGTCTGCAACCTCTGCTTTCTGGAACAGTCCTCTTGAACCCCAGTCTCCATCCTTTGCTCTCTGCAACAGTCCTTTTGCACACCAGTCTCCAACATCTGCTCTCTGCAACAGATCTTCTCCACCCCAGTCTCTAACCTCTGCTCTTTTTAACAGTCCTTCTGTACTGCAGTCTCCAAGCTCTGCTTTCTGTATTAGTCCTTCTGCACCGGAGTCTCCAACATTTGTTCTGTGTAACTGTCCTTCTGCACCTTAGTCTCCAACCTCTGCGCTCTGCTACAGTCCTTCCTCACCCCAATCTCAAACATCTACTCTCTGCAACAGTCCTTCTACACCCCAGTCTAAAACCTCTGCTCTCTGCAAAAGTCCTTCTGCAACCCAGTCTCCAAGCTCTGCTCTCTGTATCAATCATTCTGCACCTCAGTCTCCAAGCTCTGCTTTCTGCAACAGTCCTTCTGCACATCAGTCTCCAAACTCTACTCTCTGCAACAGTGCTTCTGCACCTCAGTCTCCAAACTCAGATCTCTGTAAGATCCTTCTGCAACGGAGTCTCCAAACTCTGCTCTCTGTTACAGTCATTCTGCACCCCAGTCTCCAAACACTGCTCTTTGTAACAGGCCTTCTGCAACCCAGTCTCCAACCTCTGCTCTCTTTATCAGTCCTGCACCACAGTCTCCAACCTCTGCTCTCTGCAACGATCCTTCTGCACCCTGTCTCCAACCTGTGCTCGCAGAAACAGTCCTTGTTCACCCAACATCTGCTCTCTGCAAAAGTTCTTCTTTACCTCAGTCTGAAAACTCTGCTCTCTGCAACAATCCTTCTGCACCCCAGTCTCAACACTCTGCTCGCTTTAACAGTCCTTCTGTACATCAGTCTCCAAACTCTTCTTTCTGTAAGACCCTTCTGAAACACAGTCTAGCAAACTCTGCTCACTGAAAAAGTCGTTCTGAACCCCAGTCTCCAAACTCTCCTCTCTGTAACAATAATTCTGCACCTAAGTCTCCAACCTCTGCTCTCTGCAAAGGTGCTTCTGCATCCCAGTCTCCAAACTTTGTTCTCTGCAACAGTCCTTCTTCACCCCAGTCTCCAAACTCTGCTCACTTCAACAGTCCTTCTGCACCCCAGTCTCCATCCTCTGCTCTCTGCAACAGTCTTTCTGCATCTCAGTCTCCATACTTCGCTCGCTGTAAGATGCTTTTGCACACCATTCTCCCAACTCTGCCCTCTGTATCAGTCCTTCTGAACCCCAGTCTCCAATCTCTGCTCTCTGCAACAGTCCTTCTGCACCTCAGACTCCAAACTCTGCTCTCTGTATGATGCTTCTGCATCCCAGTCTACAAACTCTGCTCTCTGTAAAAGTCCTTCTACACCCTTGTCTCTATAATCTGCTCTGCAACAGTCCTTCTGCACCCCAGTCTCCAACCTATGCTCTCTGTAAGATAGTCCTGCACACCTGACTCCAACCTCTGCTCTCTGGAACAGTCCTGCTGTACTGCAGTCTGCAACCTCTGCTCTCTGTAATGGTCCGTACGCACCAGAGTCTCCAAACTCTTCGTTATGTAATAGTCATTCTGCACCCCAGTCTCCAACCTCTGCTCTCTGTAACAGTCCTTCTGCACCTCAAACTCCAACCTCAGTTGTCTGCAAAAGTCCTTTTGCGCCCCAATCTCCAACCTCTCCTCTCTGCAACAGTCGTTCTGCACCTCAGTGTGCAAACTCTGCTCTCTGTAATATTTTTCTGAAACCCAGTCTTCAACCACTGCTTTCTGCAATGGTCTTTTGCACCGAAGTCTCCAAACTCTGATCTCTACAACAGTTATTCTGCACCCCAGTCTAAAACCTGTGCTCTCTGTAACGGTCATTCTGTACTGCAGTCTCCAACCTCTGTTCTCTGTAAGGGTTCTTCTGCACCACATTGTTCAAATTCTGCTTTCTGTATCAGTCCTTCTGCACCACATTCTCGAAACTATGCTGTCTGTATCAGTCCTTCTGCACTTCAGTCTGCAACCTCTGCTGTCTGCAATAGTCCATATGTACCCAGTCTCCAATTTCTGCTCTCTTCAACATTCCTTTTGCACTCTAGTCTTCAACATCTGCTCTCTGCAACAGTCCTTCTCCAACCCAGTCTCCATCCTCTTATCTCTGCAACAGTCCTTCTGCACCCCAGTCTCCAACCTCTCCTCTCTGTAACAGTTTTTTCTACACCCTAGTCTCCATAATCTGCTCTGCAACAGTCCGTCTGAACCCCAGTCTCCAAACTCTGCTCTCTGTAACAGTCCTTCTGCACCTCAGTCTCCGAAATCTGCTCTCTGTAAAAGTCCTTCTGCACCCCACTTTCCAACCTCTGCTCTCTGCAACGATTCCTCTGCACCCCAGTCTCCAATTTTTGCTCACTGCAACAGTCCTTGTGCACCCCAGACTCCAACATCTGCTCTCTGCAACAGTTCTTCTGTACCTCAGTCTGAAAAATCTGCTCTCTGCAATTATCCTTCTGCACCCGAGTCTCCAACCTCTGCTCTCTGTAACACTCCTTCTGTACCTCAGTCTCCAACATCTGTACTCCACAACAGTCCTGCTGCTCCCCAGTCTCCAAACTCTGCTCTCTGTAATAGTCCTTCTGTACCACAGTCTCCAAAATCTGCTCTCTGAAAAGGTCTTTTTGCACTTCAGTCTCCAACCTTTGCTTTCATTATCCGTCTTTCGGCACCTCAGTCTCCAACCTCTGCTCTCTGCAAAAGTCTTTCTGTACACCATTCTCCAACTTCTGCTCTCTGCAACAGTCCTTCTGAACAACAGTCTCAAACATCTCCTCTCTGAAAAAGTCCTTGTGTACCCTTGTCTCCAACCTCACCTCTATGCAACAGTCCTTCTGTACTGCAGTCTCCAACATCTGCTCTCTGCAACAGTCCTTCTGAACCTCAGTCTCAAACCTCTGCTCTCTGTAAGATCCTTTTAAACCCAGTCTCAAAACTCTGCTCTCTGTAAAAGTTCTTCTGCACCCCAGTCTCAGAACTCTGCTCTCTGTAACAGGCCTTCTGCACCCCAGTCTCCAACCTCTGCTTTCTGTAGCAGTTGTTCTGAACCCCAGTCTCCAACTTCTGGTTTCTGTAACAATATTTCTGCACCCAAGTCTCCAAAATGTGTTCTCTACAACAGTCCTTCTTCACCTCAGTCTGAAAATTTTGCTCTCGGCAACAATTTTTCTGCAACCCAGACTCCAACCTTTGCTCTCTGTAACAGTCCTTCTGCACCTCAGTCTCCAAACTCTCCTCTATTGAAGATCCTTCTGCAACACAGTCTCCAAAATTTGCTCCCTGTAACAGTCCTTCTGCACCTCAGTCTGCAACCTCGGCTCTCTGTAAAAGTCCTTCTACACCTCAGTCTGAAAACTTTTCTCTCTGCAAGATCCCTCTGCACCCCAGTCTTCAACCACTGCCCTCTTTAACAGTCCTCCTTCACCTCAGTCTCCAAACTCTGCTCTCTGTAAGATCCTTCTGCCACCCAGTATCCTAACTCTGCTCTCTATAACAATCCTTCTGCACACCAGTCTTCAAACTCTGCTGTCATTAACAGGCCTTCTTTAACTTAGTCTCCAAACTTTGCTCTTTGTAACAGGCCTTAAACACCTCAGTCTCCAACGTCTCCTCTCCTCAACAGTCCTTCTGCACACCTGTCTCCAAACTCTGCTCTCTGTAAGATCTTTCTTCATCCCAGTTTTTAAACTCTGCTCTCTGTAACATTGCTTTTCCACCACAGTCTCCGAGCTCTGGATTCTGCACCGGTCCTACTGTACCATAGTCTCCAAACTCTGCTCTCTTTATCAGTCTTTCTGCACACCATTCTCTAATCTCTGCTCTCTGCAACAGTCCTTCTGAACCTCAGTCTCCAAACTCTGATCTCTGTAACAGTCCTTCTGCACCCCAGTCTCCAACCTCTGCTTTCTTTATCAGTAATTCTGTACCCCTGTCTCCAAATTTTGCTCTCTGTAACATTCTTTCTGCATCTAAGTCTCCAACCTCTGCTCTCTGCAACAGTTCTTCTGCACCCCAGTATCCAAACTCTGCTCTCTGCAACAGTTCTTCTGAACCCCAGTCTCCAAAATCTGCACTCTCAAACATTTCTTCTCCACCCCAATCTCCAACCACTTTTCTCTGTAACAGTCCTCCTGTATTGCAGTCTCCAAATTCTGCTCTCTGTAACGGTCCTTCTGCACCCCAGTCTCCAAACTCTGCTATGTGGAACAGTCCTTCTGGACCTCAGTCTCCAAATTTTGCTCTCTGGAACAGTCCTTTTCCAACCCAGTCTCCATTCTCTGATCTCTGCAACAGTCCTTCTGCACCCCAGTCTACAACCTCTGCTCTCTGTAACAGTCCTTCTACACCCTAGTCTCCATAATCTGCTCTGCAACAGTCGGTCTGAACCCCAGTCTCCAATCTCTGCTCTCTGTAACAGTCCTTCTGCACCCAAGTCTCCAACCCCTGCTCCCTGCAACAGTCCTTCTTCACCCCAGTCTCCAACCTCTACTCTTTGTAACAGTCCTTCTGCACCCCAGTGTCAAACCTATGCTCTCTGCCATGATCCTTCTGCATCTCAGTCTCCAATATTCTCTCAGCAACAGTCCTTCCGCGCCTCAGTCTGGAAACTCTGCTGTCTTCAACGATCCTTCTGCACCTCAGTCTTTAACGTCTGCTCTCTGTAAAACTCTTGCTGCACCTCGGTCTACAATCTCTGCTTTCTGTAAGATCCTTCTGCATCCCAGTTTTCAAACTCTGCTCTCTGTAACATTCCTTTTCCACCACAGTCTCCAACCTCTGGATTCTGCACTGGTCCTTCTGCACCCCAGTCTCCAAACTCTGTTCTGTTCAAAAGTTCTTCTGCTCCCCATTCTCCAACTCTGCTCTCTGTAACAGTCCTTCTGTACCGCAGTCTTCAAACTCTGCTCTCTGCAAGGGTCCTTCTGCACCACCATCTCAAACCTCCGCTTTCTGTATCCGTCCTTCTGCACCACTGTTTCCAACCTCTGCTCTCTGTAACAGTCCTTCTGCACCTTTTACTCCAACCTCTGCTCTCTGCAACCTTACTTTTGCACCCAATTTTCTAACCTCTGCTTTCTTCTACAGTTCTACCGAACCACAGTCTACAACATCTGCTCTCTGCAACAGTCCTTCTATACCCCAGTCTCCAAACTATGCTTTCTGAAAGATCCTTCTGCACCCCAGTCTCCAAACTCTGATCTCTGTAACAGTCCTTCTTCACCCAAGTCTCCAACCTCTGCTCTTTGTAAAAATCCCTCTGCACCTCAGTCTCCAACATCTGCTCTCTTTAAAGGTCTTTCTGCATATTATTCTCAAACCACTGTTGTCTGCAAGAGTCCTGCAGCACCTCAGTCTCCAAATTCTGCTCTCTACAACAAACCTTCTGCACCCCAGTCTCCAAATTCTGCTCTCTGAAACAGTTCTTCTGCGCCCCACTCTTCAATATCTACTCTCTGAAACAGTCCTTCTCCACCCCAGTCTTTAACCTCTGCTCTCTGTAACACTCCTTCTGTACCGCAGTCTCTAACTTCTGCTCTCTGTAACAATCTTCTGCACCCCAGTCTCCAAATTCTCCTCTCTGCAACAGTCCTTCTTCACCCAAGTCTCCATCAACTGCTCTCTGCAACAGTCTTGTACACCGCAGTCTTCAACCTCTGCTCTGTATAACAGTCATTCTGCACCCCAGTCTCCAACCGCTGCTCTCTGTAACAATCCTTCTGGAACCCAGTCTCCAACCTCTTCTCTCTGTAACAGTCCTTTTGCACCATATTCTCAACCTCTGCTCTCCGTTAAAGTCGTTCTATACTGCAGTCTACAACCTCTGCTCTTTGTAACGTTCCTTCTGCACCCCAATTTCCAACCCCTGCTTTCAGTAACAGTCCTTCTGCACCCAAGTCAGCAAACTGCTCTCTGTAACAGTACTTCTGCAACTCAGTCTCCAACCACTTCTCTCGGTTACAGTCTTTCTGCGCCTCAGTCTGAAACCTCTACTCTCTGCACGATCTTTCTGCAACCCAGTCTCCACCACTGCTCTCTGTAACAGTCGTCCTGCACCCCAGTCTGTAAACTATGTTCTCTGAAACAGTCCTTCTGCACGCCAGTCTGCAACCTCTGCTCTCTGTAATGGTCTTTCTGCACTCCAGTCTGCCAACTCTGCTTTCTGTATCATAATTCTTCACCCCAGTTTCCAACGTCTGCTCTGTGTAACAGTCCTTTTGCATCTCAGTCTCCAACCTCTGCTCTCTGAAACAGTCCTTCTGCACCCCAGTCTCCAACCTCTGCTTTCTGAAACATTCCTTCTGCATCTCAGTCTCCAACTTCTGCTCTCTGCAACAGTCCTTCTGCACCCCAGTCTCCAACCTCTGCTTTCTGCAACATTACTTTTGCAACACAGTCTCCGACCTGTGCTCTCTGTAACAGTCCTTCTGCACCCAAGTCTCCAACCTCTGCTCTTTCTATCAGTCTTTCTGTACCCAAGACTTCAAACTCTACTCTCTGTTAACAGTACTTCTGCACCTCAGTCTCCAACCTCTTCTCTCAGCAACGGTCCTCATGCACCCCAGTCTCCAAGTTCTGTTCTCTGCAACAGTCCTTCTGCACCACAGTCTGCAACATCTGCTCTTTGTAACAGTCCTTCTGTACTGCAGTCTCCAACCTCTGCTCTCTGGAACAGGACTTCTGCACCCAAGTCTCCAAACTTTTCTATTTTTAAAAGTCCTTCTGCACCCCAGTCTCCAACCTATGTTCTCTGTAAGATAATTTTGCACACCTGTCTCCAACCTCTGCTCTCTGTAACAGTCCTTCTGTAACGCAGTCTTCAACCTCTGCTTTATGCAACAGTCCTTCTGCACCCCAGTCTCCAATTTCTGCTCTCTGAAGCAGTCCTACTGCACCCGAATCTCCAACCTCTGCTCTCTGTAACAGTCCTTCTACACCCCAGTCTCCATACTCTGCTCACCCCAATGATCCTCCTGCACCCCAGTCTCGAACCCATGCTTTCTTTAACAGTTCTTCTGTACCACAATCTCCAAATTCTTTTCTCTATAAGTGTCCTTATGTACTCCAGTATCCAACCTCTTCTTTCTGTATCAGTCGTATTGAACCACAGTCTCCAAACTATGCCCTCTGTATCAGTCCCTCTGCAACTCAATCTGCAACCTCTGCTTTCTGGAACAGTCCTCTTGAACCCCAGTCTCCATCCTCTGCTCTCTACAACAGTCGTTTTGCACACCAGTCTCCAATATCTGCTCTCTGCAATAGATCTTCTTTACCCCAGTCTCTAACCTCTGCTCTTTTAAACAGTCCTTCTCTACTGCAGTCTCCAACCACTGCTCTCTGTAAGAGTCCTTCTGCACATGAGTCTCCAAGATCTGCTTTCTGTATTAGTCCTTCTGCACTGGAGTCTCTCACCTTTGTTCTGTGTAACTGTCCTTCTGCATCTTAGTCTCCAACCTCTGCTCTCTGCTACAGTCCTTCCTCACCCCAATCTCAAACATCTACTTTCTGCAACAGTCCTTCTACACCCCAGTCTAAAACCTCTGCTCTCTGCAACAGTTCTTCTGCAACCCAATCTCCAACCTCTGCTCTCTGTATCAATCATTCTGCACCTCAGTCTCCAAGCTCTGCTCTCTGCAATGGTCCTTCTGTACGTCAGTATCCAAACTCTACTCTCTGCAATAGTGCTTCTGCACCTCAATCTCCAAACTCAGATCTCTGTAAGATCCTTCTGCAATGCAGTCTCCAAACTCTGCTCTCTGTAACAGTCATTCTGCACCCCAGTCTCCAAACACTGCTCTTTGTAACAGGCCTTCTGCACCCCAGTCTCCAACCTCTGCTCTCTTTATCAGTCCTTCTGCACCATAGTCTCCAACCTCTGCTCTCTGCAACTATCTTTCTGCACCCTGTCTCAAACCTGTGCTCGCTGAAACAGTCCTTGTTCACCCAGTCTCCAACATCTGCTCTCTGCAACAGTTCTTCTTTACCTCAGACTGAAAACTCTGCTCTCTGCAACAATCCTTCTGCACCCCCAGTCTCAAAACTCTGCTCGCTTTAACAATCCTTCTGTACATCAGTCTCCAACCTCTTCTTTCTGTAAGACCCTTCTGAAACACAGTCTAGCAAACTCTGCTCACTGAAACAGTCTTTCTGCACCCCAGTCTCCAAACTCTTCTCTCTATAACAATAATTCTGCACCTAAGTCTCCAACCTCTGCTCTCCGCAAAGGTGCTTCTGCACCCCAGTCTCCAACCTCTGTTCTCTGCAACAGTTCTTCTGCACCCCAGTCTCCAACCTCTGCACCCTTTAGCAGTCCTTGTGTACCGGAGTCTCCAAACTCTGCTCTCTTTATCATTCCTTCTGCACGCAAGACTTCAACTTCTGCTTTCTCTATAAGTCCTTCTGAACCACTCTCCAACATCTGCTCTCTTTAACTGTCTTTCTGCACCTCAGTCTCTAACCTCTGCTTCCTGTAACAGTCCTCCTGCAAGCCAGTCTCCAACCTCTGCTCTCTGCAACATTCATTTTGCACCCCAGTCTCCTACCTGTGCTCTCTGTAAAAGTCCTTCTGCACATCAGTCTCCACCTCTTTTCTCAGCAAATGTTATTATGCACCCCAGTCTCCAACTTCTGTTCTCTGCAACAGTCCTTCTGCACCTCAGTCTCCAAACTCTGCTCTCTGTCAGAGGCCTTCTGCACTCCAGTCTCCAACTTCTTCTCCCTGTAACAGGCCTTCTGCATCCAAGTCTCCAAACTCTGCTCACTTTAACAGTCCTTCTGCACCCAGTCTCCAACCTCTACTCTCTGCAACACTCTTTCTGCACCTCAGTCTCCATACTTCACTCGCTGTAAGATGCTTCTGCACACAAGTCTCCCAACTCTGCCTTCTGTATCAGTACTTCTGAACCCCAGTCTCCAATCTCTGCTCTCTGAAAGTTCTTCTGCACCTCATTCTCTAAACTCTGCTCTCTGTATGATGCTTCTGCATCCCAGTCTACAACCTCTGCTCTCTTTAACAGTCCTTCTACAACCTTGTCTCCATAATCTGCTCTGCAACAGTCCTTCTGCACCCCAGTCTCCAACCTATGCTCTCAGTAAGATAATTTTGCACACCTGTCTCCAACCTCTGCTCTCTGTAACAGTCCTTCTGTACTGCAGTCTGCAACCACTGCTTTCTGTAATGGTCCTTAAGCACCAGAGTCTGCAAAATCTGCGTTATGTATCAGTCATTCTGCACCCCAGTCTCCAACCTCTTCTCTCTGTAACAGTCCTTTTGCACCTCAAACTCCAACCTCTGTTCTCTGCAAAAGTCCTTTTGAGCCCCAATCTCCAACCTCTTCTCTCTGCAACAATCGTTCTGCACCTCAGTGTGCAAACTATGCTCTCTGTAAGATTTTTCCTGAAACCCAGTCTTCAACCACTGCTTTCTGCAATGGTCCTTCTACACTGACGTCTCCAAATTCTGATCTCTACAACAGTTATTCTGCACCACAGTCTAAAACCTCTGCTCTCTGTAACAGTCATTTTGTGCTACAGAACTTCTGCACCCCAGTATGTAACATCTGCTCTCTGTATCAGTTCTTTTGCAGTCTTCAAACTCTGCTCTCTGCAGCAGTCCTTTTAAACCCCAGAAACCAAAATCTGCTCTGTGTAACGATCCTTCTGCTCCTTAGTTTCCAACCTATGCTCTCTGAAACAATTTTTCTGCACCCCGGTCTCCAACCTCTGATCTCTGTATCAGTCCTTCTGCACCACAGTCTTAAAACATTGCTCTCTGCCAAAGTCTTATGCACCCAAGTCTTCAAACTCTGCTGTCTGCAACATTTCTTCTGCACCCCAGTCTCCAACCTGTGCTCTCTGTAAGAGTCCTTCTGCACCCCAGTCTCCAGTATCTGCTCTCTGCAACGATCCTTCTTCTATCCAGTCTCCAAACTCTGCTCTCCGTAAAAGTTCTTTTGTATCAAAGTCTCCAACCTCTTCTATTTTTAACGGTCCATCTGCTCTGCAATTGCCTACATCTGTTTTCTGTAACAGTCCTTCTGCACTCCAGACTCCAAACTCTTCTCTCTTCACCAATCTTTCTACACCTCAGTCACCAACCTCTGCTCTCTGTAAAAGTCCTTCTGCACCTCAGTCTCCATCTTTTGCTCTCTGTAATTGTCCTTCTGCACCCCAGTCTCCAATCTCTGCTCTCTGTAACAATCCTTCTGCACCTCTGTCTCTAACGTCTGCTCTCTGTAACAGTCCTACTGCACCCCAGTCTCCCACATCTGCTCTCTGCAATGGTCCTTCTGCACCCCAGACTCCAACCTCTTCTCTCTATAATGCTTCTTCTGCATTCCAATTTACAACCTCTCCTCTCTGTAACAGTCCTTCTAAGCCTCAGTCTGAAACTTCTGCTCTCTGCAACAATACTTCTAAACAATAGTCTCCAAACTGTGCTATCTGTAACAATCCTTCTGCAACCTAGTCTCCAACACCTGCTCTCTGTAAGAGGTTTTCTGCAACCAAGTCTCCAAACTCTGCTATCTGTATCAGGCCTTCTCCACCCCATTTTTTAACCTCTGCTCTCTGCAAAAGTCTTTCTACACCCCAGTCTCCAACCTCTGCTCTCTGCAAAAGTCTTTCTACACCCCAGTCTCCAACCTCTGCTCTCTGCAACGATCCTTCTGCATCCCAGTCTCTAATGTCTGCTCTCTGTAAGATCCTTCTGCACCCCGTTCTCCAAACTTTGCTCTTTGTAACAGTCATTCTGCACGTCAGTCTCCAACCTCATCTCTCTGCAACGGCCCTTGTGCACCTCAGTATACAACCTCTGTTCTCTGCATTTGTCCTTCTGTACCCCAGGCTAAAAACTCTGCTCTCTGTAACAGTCCTTCTGCACCCCAGTCTCCAAACTCTACTTTCCGTATCAGTTATTCTGCACCCCAGTTTAAAAACTTTGCTGTCTGTAACATTCCTTCTGCACCTCAGTCTCCAACCTCTGCTCTCTGCAACGATCCTTCTGCATCCCAGTCTCCCACATCTGCTCTCTGCAACGGTCCTTCTGCACCCCCAGTCTCCAAACTCTGCTCTCTGTAACAGTCCTTCTGTACGGAAGTCTCCAACCTCTTCTCTCTATAACTGTCTTTTTACACCCCAATTTCCAAACTCTGCTCTCTGTAACAGTCCTTCTAAGCCTCAGTCTGAAACTTTTGCTCTCTGTAACAATCCTTCTAAACCCCAGTCTCCAAACTGTGCTATCTGTAACAATCCTTCTGCACCCCAGTCCCCAACATCTGCTCTCTGTAACAGGTCTCCTGCACCCCAGTCTCCAACCTCTGTTCTCTGCAACAGTTCTTCTGCACCCCAGTCTCCAACCTCTGCACCCTTTAGCAGTCCTTGTGTACCGGAGTCTCCAAACTCTGCTCTCTTTATCATTCCTTCTGCACGCAAGACTTCAACTTCTGCTTTCTCTATAAGTCCTTCTGAACCACTCTCCAAACATCTGCTCTCTTTAACTGTCTTTCTGCACCTCAGTCTCTAACCTCTGCTTCCTGTAACAGTCCTCCTGCAAGCCAGTCTCCAACCTCTGCTCTCTGCAACATTCATTTTGCACCCCAGTCTCCTACCTGTGCTCTCTGTAAAAGTCCTTCTGCACATCAGTCTCCAACCTCTTTTCTCAGCAAATGTTATTATGCACCCCAGTCTCCAACTTCTGTTCTCTGCAACAGTCCTTCTGCACCTCAGTCTCCAAACTCTGCTCTCTGTCAGAGGCCTTCTGCACTCCAGTCTCCAACTTCTTCTCCCTGTAACAGGCCTTCTGCATCCAAGTCTCCAAACTCTGCTCACTTTAACAGTCCTTCTGCACCCCAGTCTCCAACCTCTACTCTCTGCAACACTCTTTCTGCACCTCAGTCTCCATACTTCACTCGCTGTAAGATGCTTCTGCACACAAGTCTCCCAACTCTGCCTTCTGTATCAGTACTTCTGAACCCCAGTCTCCAATCTCTGCTCTCTGAAAGTTCTTCTGCACCTCATTCTCTAAACTCTGCTCTCTGTATGATGCTTCTGCATCCCAGTCTACAACCTCTGCTCTCTTTAACAGTCCTTCTACAACCTTGTCTCCATAATCTGCTCTGCAACAGTCCTTCTGCACCCCAGTCTCCAACCTATGCTCTCAGTAAGATAATTTTGCACACCTGTCTCCAACCTCTGCTCTCTGTAACAGTCCTTCTGTACTGCAGTCTGCAACCACTGCTTTCTGTAATGGTCCTTAAGCACCAGAGTCTGCAAAATCTGCGTTATGTATCAGTCATTCTGCACCCCAGTCTCCAACCTCTTCTCTCTGTAACAGTCCTTTTGCACCTCAAACTCCAACCTCTGTTCTCTGCAAAAGTCCTTTTGAGCCCCAATCTCCAACCTCTTCTCTCTGCAACAATCGTTCTGCACCTCAGTGTGCAAACTATGCTCTCTGTAAGATTTTTCCTGAAACCCAGTCTTCAACCACTGCTTTCTGCAATGGTCCTTCTACACTGACGTCTCCAAATTCTGATCTCTACAACAGTTATTCTGCACCACAGTCTAAAACCTCTGCTCTCTGTAACAGTCATTTTGTGCTACAGAACTTCTGCACCCCAGTATGTAACATCTGCTCTCTGTATCAGTTCTTTTGCAGTCTTCAAACTCTGCTCTCTGCAGCAGTCCTTTTAAACCCCAGAAACCAAATCTGCTCTGTGTAACGATCCTTCTGCTCCTTAGTTTCCAACCTATGCTCTCTGAAACAATTTTTCTGCACCCCGGTCTCCAACCTCTGATCTCTGTATCAGTCCTTCTGCACCACAGTCTTAAAACATTGCTCTCTGCCAAAGTCCTTATGCACCCAAGTCTTCAAACTCTGCTGTCTGCAACATTTCTTCTGCACCCCAGTCTCCAACCTGTGCTCTCTGTAAGAGTCCTTCTGCACCCCAGTCTCCAGTATCTGCTCTCTGCAACGATCCTTCTTCTATCCAGTCTCCAAACTCTGCTCTCCGTAAAAGTTCTTTTGTATCAAAGTCTCCAACCTCTTCTATTTTTAACGGTCCATCTGCTCCGCAATTGCCTACATCTGTTTTCTGTAACAGTCCTTCTGCACTCCAGACTCCAAACTCTTCTCTCTTCACCAATCTTTTCTACACCTCAGTCACCAACCTCTGCTCTCTGTAAAAGTCCTTCTGCACCTCAGTCTCCATCTTTTGCTCTCTGTAATTGTCCTTCTGCACCCCAGTCTCCAATCTCTGCTCTCTGTAACAATCCTTCTGCACCTCTGTCTCTAACGTCTGCTCTCTGTAACAGTCCTACTGCACCCCAGTCTCCCACATCTGCTCTCTGCAATGGTCCTTCTGCACCCCAGACTCCAACCTCTTCTCTCTATAATGCTTCTTCTGCATTCCAATTTACAACCTCTCCTCTCTGTAACAGTCCTTCTAAGCCTCAGTCTGAAACTTCTGCTCTCTGCAACAATACTTCTAAACAATAGTCTCCAAACTGTGCTATCTGTAACAATCCTTCTGCAACCTAGTCTCCAACACCTGCTCTCTGTAAGAGGTTTTCTGCAACCAAGTCTCCAAACTCTGCTATCTGTATCAGGCCTTCTCCACCCCATTTTTTAACCTCTGCTCTCTGCAAAAGTCTTTCTACACCCCAGTCTCCAACCTCTGCTCTCTGCAAAAGTCTTTCTACACCCCAGTCTCCAACCTCTGCTCTCTGCAACGATCCTTCTGCATCCCAGTCTCTAATGTCTGCTCTCTGTAAGATCCTTCTGCACCCCGTTCTCCAAACTTTGCTCTTTGTAACAGTCATTCTGCACGTCAGTCTCCAACCTCATCTCTCTGCAACGGCCCTTGTGCACCTCAGTATACAACCTCTGTTCTCTGCATTTGTCCTTCTGTACCCCAGGCTAAAAACTCTGCTCTCTGTAACAGTCCTTCTGCACCCCAGTCTCCAAACTCTACTTTCCGTATCAGTTATTCTGCACCCCAGTTTAAAAACTTTGCTGTCTGTAACATTCCTTCTGCACCTCAGTCTCCAACCTCTGCTCTCTGCAACGATCCTTCTGCATCCCAGTCTCCCACATCTGCTCTCTGCAACGGTCCTTCTGCACCCCAGTCTCCAAACTCTGCTCTCTGTAACAGTCCTTCTGTACGGAAGTCTCCAACCTCTTCTCTCTATAACTGTCTTTTTACACCCCAATTTCCAAACTCTGCTCTCTGTAACAGTCCTTCTAAGCCTCAGTCTGAAACTTTTGCTCTCTGTAACAATCCTTCTAAACCCCAGTCTCCAAACTGTGCTATCTGTAACAATCCTTCTGCACCCCAGTCCCCAACATCTGCTCTCTGTAACAGGTCTCCTGCAACCCAGTCTCCAAACTCTGCTCTCTGTAACAGGCCTTCTGCACCCCAGTCTCCAACCTCTGCTCTCTTCAAAGGTCTTTCTACACCCCAGTCTGAAACCTCTGCTCTCTGCAACGATTCTTCTGCACCCCAGTCTCCAACCTCTGCTCTCTTTAATACTCCTTCTGCACCCCAGTCTCCAACATCTGCTCTCTGCAACGATCTTTCTTCTCCCCAGGCTTCAACCTCTGCTTTCTGCAACGGTCCTTCTACATCCCAGTTTCCAAAATCTTCTCTCTGTAACAGTCTTTCTGCACCTCAATTTCCAAACTAATCTCTCTGAAACAGTCTTTCTGCACTCCTGTCTCCAACCTCTGCTCTAGTAACAGTTCTTCTGCACCCCAATCTCCAAACTCTGCTCTCTGTAACACTCATTCTGCACCCCAGTCTCCACCCTCTACTCTCTGTAAACGTCCTTCTGCACCTCACTCTCTAACCTCTGCTCTCTGTAAGGTCCTTCTGCAACCTATTCTCCAAATGGTGCTCTCTGTAAGAGTCTTCTGCACCCCAGGCTCCAAACTCTGCTCTCTGTAACAGGCCCTCTGCACCCCAGTCTTAAAACTCTGCTCTGTATAATAGGCCTTCTGCACCCCAGTCTCCAACATCTGCTCTCTGCAACGATCCTTCTTCTACCCAGTCTCCAAACTCTGCTCTCTGTAAAAGTCGTTTTGTATCTCAGTCTCCAACCTCTTCTCTTTGTAATGGTCCATCTGCTCCCTAATTGCCAACCTCTGCTTTCTGTAATAGTCCTTTTGCACCTCAGTCTCCAGCCTCTGCTGTCTGTAAAAGTCCTTCTGCACCTCAGTCTTTATTCTTTGCTCTCTGTAATTGTCCTTCTGCACCCCAGTTTCAAAATCTGCTCTCTGTAACAATCCTTCTGCGCCTCTGTCTCCAACGTCTTCTCTCTGTAATATTTCTTCTGCACCCAAGTCTCCCACATCTGATATCTGCAACGGTCCTTCTGAACCCCAGTCTCCAAACTCTGCTCTCTGTAATAGTCCTTCTGTACTACGAAAGTCTCCAACCTCTTCTCTCTATAACGGTCTTTCTGCACCCAAATTTCCAACCTCTGCTCTCTGTAACAGTCCTTCTAAGCTTCCGTCTGAAACTTTTGCTCTCTGCAACAATCCTTCTAAACAACAGTCTCCAAAGTGTGGCATCAGTAACAATCCTTCTGCAACCCAGTCTCAAATATCTGCTCTCTGTAAAAGGTTTTCTGCAACCCAGTCTCTAAACTCTGCTCTCTGTAACAGGCCTTCTGCACCAAAGTCTCCAACCTCTTTTCTCTGCAAAAGTCCTTCTATACCCCAGTCTCCAACCTTTGCTCTCTGCAACAATCCTTCTGCTTCCCAGACTCCAACGTCTGCTCTCTGTGAGATCCTTCTGCACACAGTTCTCCAAACTTTGCTCTCTGTAACAGTCATTCTGCACCTCAGTCTCCAACCTCATCACCCTGCAATGGCCCTTGTGCACCCCAGTATCCAACCTCTGTTCTCTGTAGCTGTCTTTCTGTACCACAGGCTACACACTCTGCTCTCAGTAACAGTCCTTCTCCACCCCAGTCTCCAAACTCTACTTTCAGTATCAGTTATTCTTCACCCAAGTCTAAACACTCTGTTCTCTGTAAAAGTCCTTCTGCACCTCAGTCTCCAACGCCTGTTCTCTGCAACTGTCCTTTTACACCCCAGTCTCAAACCTCTGCTCTCTGCTACAGTCCTTCTGCACCCCAGACTCCAACCTCTGCTCCCTGCAACAATCCTTCTCCACACTACTCTCGAAGTTCTACTCTCTGAAACACTCTTTCTGCAACCCAGTCTCGAACATCTGCTCTCTGCAACAGTCCTTCTGCACCACAGTCTTCAACCTCTGCTCTCTGCAACGATCCTTCTGCACCTCAGTCTCCAACCTCTGTTCTCTGTAACAGTCCTTCTGCACCTCAGTCTCCAAACTCTGCTCTCTAAAATATCCTTCTGCACACCAGTCTCCAAACTGTGATATCTGTAACAGGCCTTCTGCACCCCAGTCTCCAACCTCTGCTCCCAGCAAGAATCTTTCTGCACTCCAGTCTCCACGTTCTGATCTCTGAAAGAGTCGTTCTGCACCCCACTATCGAACATCTACTCTCTGCAATAGTCCTTCTGCACCTAAGTCTGAAAACTCTGCTCTCTGCAACAATCATTCTGCAACACAGTCTCCAAACTCTGCTCTCTTTAACAGTCCTTCTGCAACTTAGTCTCCAAACTCTGCTCTCTATAATATCCTTCTGCAACCCAGTCTATAAACTGTGCTATCTGTAACAGTCCTTATGCATTCCAGTCTCCAACCTCTTCTCTCTGCAACAGTCCTTCTGCACCCCAGTCTCCAAGCTCTTCTCACTGTAACAGTCCTTCTGCACATAAGTGTCCAACCTCTGCTCTCTGTAACAATTTTTATGCACCTCATGTGCAAACTCTGCTCTCTGTAACAGTTCTTCTGAACCCCAATCTCCAAACTCTGCTCTCTGTAACACTCTTTCTGTACCCCAGTCTCCATCCTCCGCTCTCTGTAAGAATCCTTTGACACCCCTGTCTCCAACTTCACCTCTCTGTAAAAGTCCTTCTGCACCTCAGTATTCAACCTCTGCAATCTGTAACGGTCCTTCTGCACACCAGTCTCCAACCTCTTCTCTCTGTATCAGTCCTTCTGCACCCAGGTCTCCAAACTCTGCTCTCTGCAATATTTCTTCTGCACCCAAGTCTCCAACCTGTGCTCTCTGTGACAGTCCTTCTGCACCCCAGTCTCCAACATCTGCTCCCTGCAAAGATCCTTCTTCTATTCAGTCTCCAAACTCTGCTCTCTGTAAAACTCATTTTGTATCTCATTCTCCAACCTCTTCTCCTTGTAACGGTCCATCTGCTCCCCAATTGCCAACCTGTGCTTTCTGTAACAGTCCTTCGGCACCCCAGTCTCCAAACTCTTCTCTCTGTAACGATCCTTCTGCACCTCAGTCTCCAACCTCTGCTTTCTGTAAAAGTCTTTCTGCACCTCAGTCTCCATTCTTTACTCTCTCTAATGGTCTTTCTGCACCCCAGTCTCCAATCTCTGCTCTCTGTAACAATCCAATTGAACCTCTGTGTCCAACATCTGCTCTCTGTAAAAGTCCTTCTGCACTCCAGTCTCCAAACTCTGCTCACTGTAACTGTCCTTCTGTACTGATGTCTCCAACCTCTTCTCATTATAACGGTACTTCTGCACACCAAATGCCAACCTCTGTTTTCTGCACATAAGTCTGAAAACTCTGCTCTCTGCAACAATCATTCTGCAACACAGTCTCCAAAACTCTGCTCTCTGTAATAGTCCTTCTGCACCTCAGTCTCAAAACTCTGCTCTCTATAATATACTTCTGCAACCCACTCTATAAACTGTGCTATCTGAAACATTCCTTATGCATTCCAGTCTCCAAACTTTTCTCTCTGCAACAGTACTTCTGCACCCCAGTCTCCAAGCTCTTCTCTCTGTAACATAAGTGGCCAACCTCTGCTCTCTGTAAGGATCCTTCTGCACCTCATGTGCAAACTCTTCTCTCTGTAACAGTTCTTCTGAACCCTAATCTCCAAACACTGCTCTCTGTAACACACTTTCTGTACCCCAGTCTCCATCCTCTGCTCTCTGTAAGAATCCTTTGACACCCCTGTCTCCAACCTCACCTCTCTGTAAAAGTATTTCTGCACCTCAGTATCCAAGCTCTGCAGTCTGTAACGGTCCTTCTGCACACCAGTCTCCAACCTCTTCTCTCTGTATCAGTACTTTTGCATCCAGGTCTCCAAACTCTGCTCTCTGCAACATTACTTCTGCACCCAAGTCTCCAACCTGTGCTCTCTGTGACAGTCCTTCTGCACCCCAGTCTCCAACATCTGCTCCCTGCAAAGATCCTTCTTCTATCCAGTCTCCAAACTCTGCTCTCTGTAAAAGTTTTTTGTATCGCATTCTCCAACCTCTTCTCTTTGTAACGGTCCATCTGATCCCCAATTGCCAACCTCTGTTTTCTGTAACAGTCCTTCTGCAATTCAGTCTCCAAACTCTGCTCTCTATAATATCCTTCTGCAACCCAGTCTATAAACTGTGCTATTTGTAACAGTCCTTCGGCACCCCAGTCTCCAAAATCTGCTCTCTGTAACAGGCTTTCTTCACCCCAGTCTCCAACCTCTTCCCTCTGAAACCACCATTCTGCACCTCAGTCTCCAACCTCTGCTATCTGCAACAGTCCTTCTACCATCAGTCTCCAACGTCTGCTCCCTCTAAGATCCTTCTGCAGCCCAGTGTCCAAACTCTGCTGTCTGTAACAGTCCGTCTGCAACCCAGTATCTAACCTCTGCTCTCTGTAACAAACCTTCTGCACCTCAGTCTCAAAACTCTGCTCTCTTCAACGGTTCTTCTGCACCCCAGTCTCCAACCTCTGTTCTCTGCAACAGTCCTTCTATACCTCAGTCTCCAAACTCTGCTTTGTGTATCAGTCATTCTGAAACCCAGTCTCCAAACTCTGCTCTCTGTAACAGTCCTTCTGCACCTCAGTATCCAACCTCTGCTCTCTGCAATAGTGCTTCTGCACACCAGTCTCAAATCTATGCTCTCTGTAACTGTCTTTATGCACCCCAGTCTCCAACCTCTGCTCTCTGTTAGTGCTTCTGCACCTCAGTCTCCAAACTCTGCTCTCTGCAATGATACTTCTGCACCCTAAGCATCAAACTCTGCTCTCTGGAACACTCCTTCTTCACCTCATTCTCTAACCTCTGCTCTCTGTAACAATCTTTCTGCAACTCAGTATCCAACCTGTGCTCTCTTTAACAGTTCTTCTGCACCTCAGTATCCAACCTCTGCTCTCTGTAAGGATCCTTCTGAACCTCAATCTCCAAACAATGCTCTCTGTAACAGGCCTTCTGCACCGCAGTCTCATACCTCTGCTCTCTGTAACAGTTCTTCTGCACACCAGTCTCCAAGCTCTACTATCTGTAACAGTCTTGCTGGACCCGAATCAAACCTCTGCACTCTGTAACAATCCTTCTGAACACCAGTCTAAAAACTCTGCTCTCTTTAACAGTTCTTCTGAACCATAATTTCCAAACTCTGCTCTCTGTAACACTCCTTATGCACCCGAGTCTCCATCCTCTGCTCTCTGTAAGAATCCTTCTGGACCCAAGTCTCCAACCTCTGCTATCTGTAAAAGTCCTTCTGCACCTCAGTCTCCAACCGCTGATCTCTGTAAGGATCCTCCTGCAACTCAGTCTCCAAACTCTGCTCTCTGGAACAGTCCTTCTGCACCCCAGTCTCCAATATCTGCTCTCTGCAATGATTGTTCTTCTCCCAAGGCTCCATCCTCTGCTCTCTGCAATGGTGCTTCTGCACCCCGGTCTCCAAATTATGCTCTCTGTAACAGTCTTTCTGTACCGCAGTCTAAAACCTCTTCTGTCTGAAACGGTCCTTCTGCACCCCAATTGCCAACCTGTTCTTTCTGTAATAGTCCTTCTGCACCTCAGACTCCAAATTATGCTCTCTGGAGCAGTTTTTCTGCACCTCAGTATGAAACCTCTGCTCTCTGCAACGATCCTTCTGTACCCCAGTCTCCGAACTGTGCTATCAGTAACAGTCCTTCTGCTCCCCAGTCTCCAACCTCTGCTCTCTGTAAAAGGCCTTCTGCACTCCAGTTTCCAAACTCTCCTCTCTGTAACAGGCCTTCTGCACTCCAGTCTCCAACCTCTTCTCTCTGCAGCGATCTTTCTGCACCTCAGTGTCCAACGTCTACTCTCTGCAACAGTCTTTCTGCACCCCAGACTCTAACCTCTGCTCTCTGTAAGATCCTTCTGCACCTCAGTCTCCAACCTCTTCTCTCTGTAACAGTCCATATGCACCCCAGAATCTAAACTCTGCTCTATGTAACAATTGTCTGCACCTAAATCTCCAACCTCAGCTCTCTGCATTGGTCCTTCTGCACCTCAGTCTACAAACTCTGCCCTCTGTAACAGTCCTTCTGCACCCTAGTCTCAAACCTCTACTCACTACAACATTTCTTCTGCACCCCAGTCTCCAACCTGTGCTCTCTGTAACTGTCCTTTTGCACCCCAAGTTTCCAGTCTCCAACCTCTGCTCTCTGTAAGTATTGTTCTCCACCACAGTCTCCAACCTCTGCTCTCCTCAACAATCATTCTGCACCTAAGTCTCCAGCCTCTGCTCTCGGCAACGATTCTTCTGCACCCCAGTCTTCAACCGCTGCTCCCTGTAACAGTTCTCTCTGTAATAGTCCTTATGCAGCTCAGTCTCCAAACTATGCTCTCAGTAAGATCCTTCTGCACACTAGTCTACAACATCTGCTCTCTGCAACGATCCTTTAGAACCTTAGTTTCCAACCTCTCCTCCCTGTAACAGCCCTTCTGTACAGCAGTCTCCAAACTCTGCTCTATGTAAGGGTCCTTCTACACCCCAGTCTCCAACCTCTACTTTGTGTATTAGTCCTTCTGCGCCCAAGTATCCAAACTCTGCTCTCTGTAACAGTTCTTCTCCATCTCAGTCTCCAAACTCTTCTCTCTGCAACAGTCCTCTGCACCCCAGTCTCTATCCTCGGCTCTCGGTAACAGTCCTTTGGCACCCCAATCTCAAAACTCTGCTCTCTGTAACACTCCTTCTGCACTCCAGTCTCCACCCTCTGATCTCTGTAACAATCCGTCTGGAAATCAGTCTCCAAACTCTGGTCTCTACAATGTTCCTCTACTCCTCAGTCTCCAAACTCTACTCTCTGTAAAAGTCCTTCTGCACCTCAGTCTCCAAACTCTGCTCTCTGTAACAGGCCTTCTGCACCCCAATCTTATACCTCTTCTCTCTTTAACAGGCCTTTCGCACCCAAATCTCCAACCTCTGCTCTGTGCATCGATCCTTTTGCGCCCCAGTCTCCATACTCTGCTCTCTGTAACAGTTCTTCTGCACCCCAGGATCCAATATCTGCTCTGTGTAACAGTCCTTCTGCACCTCAGTCTGAAAAAGCTTCTCTCTGCAACAATCCTTCTGCACCATAGTTTCCAACCTCTCTGTAACAGACCTCCTGAACCTCAGTCTCCAAAATGCTCTCTGTAGGATCCTTCTGCAACCCAGTCTCGAAACTGTGCTATCTGTAACAGTCCTTCTGCACCCCAGTCTCCTACCTCTGTTCTCTGCAACAGTCTTTCTGCAACCCAGTCTCCAACCTCTACTCTCTGCAACAGTCCTTCTATACTCCAGTCTCCAACCTCTGCTCTCTGCAATGATCTTTCTGCACCCCAGTCTCCAAGTCTGTTCTCTGCAACAGTCTTTCTGACCCCAGTCTCCAGGCTCTGTTCTTTGTAAGATCCTTCTGCACCCCAGTTTCCAAACACTGCTCTCTGTGACATTTCTTCTGCACCCCAGTCTCCAGCCTGTGCGCTTTATAACAGTACTTCTGTACCGCAGTCTCAATCTCTGCTCACTACAACATTTCTTCTGCACTCCACTCTCCAAACTGTGCTATCTGTAACTGTCTTTCTTACCCCAGTCTACAAATTGTGCTCTGTGTAACTGTCCTTCTGCACCTCAGTTTCCAACCTCTGCTCTCTGGAACGATCCTTCTGTACCACAGTTTCCAACCTATGCTCTCTGTAACAGTCCTTCTACACCTCAGTCTCCAACCTCACCTCTCTGTATCAATCCTTCTGCACCTCAGTCTCCAACCTCTGCTCTCTTTAACACTTTGTCTGCACCTCAGTCTCCAACCTCTGCTCTCTGTAACAGGCTTTCTGCACCCCAGTCTCCAAACTTTCCTCTCTGTAACAATTCTTCTGCACCCCAATCTTGAACCTCTGCTCTCTGTAACAGTCCTTCTGCACCCCAGTCTTCAACCTCTTTTCTCTGCAACAATCTTTCTGCACCTAAGTCTCCAACCTCTGCTCTCTGCAACAGTCCTTCTGCACCCCAGTCTCCAGAATCTGCTCTCTGTAAGATTCTTTTGCATCCCTTTCTTCAACCTCTGCTCTCTTTAACAGTCCTTCTGCACCCCAGCATCCAACCTGTGCTCTCTGTAAAATTCCTTCTACATCTCATTCTCCAACCTCTGCTCTCTTAATGGTCCTTCTGTACCCCAGTCTATAAACTCTGCTCTCTCTAACAATCTTCTGCACTTCAGTCTCCAACGTCTGCTCTCTGTAACAGTCCTTCTGCAACCTAGTCTCCAAAATCTGCTCTCTACAATGGTCCTTTTTCACCAAAGTCTCAAAACTCTGATCTCTCTAACACTCCTTTTTTACTGCAGTCTCCAACCTCTTCTCTCTATAATGGTCCTTCTGCACCCCAATTGCCAACCTCTGCTTTCTGTAACAGTCATTCTCCACCTAACATTCCAACCTCTATTCTCTGTAACAATCTTTCTAAGCCTCAGTCTGAAACCTCTGCTCTCTGCAGCGATCCTTCTGCACCCCAGTCTCCAAAATGTGCTATCTGTACCAATCGTTCTGCACCTCAGTCTCCAACCTCTGCTCTTTGTTACAGGTCTTCTGCACCCCAGTCTTTAAACTCTGCTCTCTGTAACAGTTTTCTGCACCCCAGTCTCCAACCTCTTCTCTCTGCAACGATGCTTCTTCACCTCAGTCTCCCACCTCTGCTCTCTGCAACAGTCATTCTGCACCCCAGTCTCCAGACTCTGCTCTCTGTAAGATCTTTTTGCATCTCTTTCTCCAACCTCTCCTCTCTGCAACAGTCCTTCTGTACCCCAGTATCCAACCTCTGCACACTGTAAAAGTTCTTCTGCACCTCACTCTCCAACCTTTGTTTTCTGTAATGGTCCTTCTGTACCCCAGTCTCCAACCTCTGCTCTCTCTATCAATCTTCTGCACCTCAGTCTAAAACGTCTGCTCTCTGTAACAGTCCTTCTGATTCCTAGTCTCCAACATCTGCTCTCTACTACAGTCCTTCTGCACCAAAGTCTCCAAATTCTGCTCTCTCTAACAGTCCTTCTGTACCGCAACCTCCAAACTCTTCTCTCTATAATGGTCCTTCTGCACCTCAATTGCCAACCTCTGCTTTCTGTAACAGTCTTTCTGCACCTCAGAATCCAACCTCTGCTCTCTGTAACAGTCCTTCTAAGCCTCAGTCTGAACCTCTTCTCTCTGCAATGATCTTTCTCCACCTCACTCACCAAAATCTGCTCTCTGTAACTGTCCTGCTGCACCCAAGTCTCCAATCTCAGCTCTCTGCAGTGATCCTTCTGCACCTCATTCTCCAACCTCTTCTCTCTGCAATGATCCTTCGGCACCACAGTCTCCTTCCTCTTTTCTCTGTAAAAATCCTTTTGCACTCCTGTCTACGACGTCTCTTCTCTCTAAAAGTCCTTCTGCACCTTAGTCTCCAAAATCTGCAATATGTAACAGTCCTTCTGCAACCCAGTCTCAAATCTCTGCTCTCAGAAGTAATCTTTCTGCACCTCAGTCTACAAACTCTGTTCTCTTTAATAGTCCTTCAGCACCACAGTCTCCAAACTCTGCTCTCTGTAACAGTCCTACTGCACCTCAGAATCCAAACTCTACTCTGTGTAACAGTTTTTCTAAGCCTCAGTCTGAAACCTCTGGTCTTTGGAACGATTCTTCTGCACCCCAGTCTCAAATCAGTGCTATCTGTAACAATCCTTCTGCATCCCAGGCTCCAAAATCTGCTCTCTGTAACAGTTTTTCTGTACCGCAGTCTCCAAACTCTGTTCTCTGCAACGGTCCTTCGGTATCCCAGTTTGCAATCTCTGATCTCTGCAACAGTCCTTAGCACTCCAGGCTCCAAACTCTGCTCTCTGTAACAGTTCTTCACTACCGCAGTCTCCAACCTCTACTGTCTTTAATGGTCCTTCTGCAACTCAGTCTCTAAACTTTACTGTCCATATCAGTTATTCTGCACCCCAGTCTCCAAACTCTGCTCTCGGTAACAGTCCTTCTGCACCTAAGTCTTCAACCTCTGCTCTCTGCAACAGTCCTTCTGCATCCCAGTGTCCAACCTCTTCTCTCTGCAACAGTCCTTCTACACCCCAGTCTCGAACCACTGCTCTCTGCAATGATCTTTCTGCATCCGAGTCTCCAACGTCTGCTCTCTGCAACAGTTCTTCTGCACCCCAGTCTCCCACCTCTGCTCTCTGCTACAGTTGTTCTGCACCCCAGTCTCTAACCTCTGCTCTCTGCAACATTTCTTGTGCACCCCAGTCTCCAACCTTTGTTCTCTGTAACTGTCCTGTTGCAACCCAGTCTCCAAACTATGCTCTCTGTAGTGATACTTCTGCACATCAGTCTTCAATCTCTGCTTTCTGCAACGATCCTTCTCCACCTCAATCTCCAAGTTCTACAATCTATAACAGTCCTTCTGCACCCTATTCTCCAACCTCTGCTCTCTGAAACGATCCTTCTGCACCTCAGTCTCCAAACTCTTCTCTCTGTAACAATCCTTCTGCACCCCAGTTTCCAAACTCTGCTCTCTGTAACAGTCATTCTGCACCCCAGGATCCAATATCTGCTCTCTGCTACAGTTCTTCTGCACCTCAGTCTTAAAACTCTGCTCTCTGGAACAATCCTTCTGCACCCCAGTTTCCAAACTTTGCTCTCTGTAACAGACCTTCTGTACCTCAGACTCCAAAATGCTCTCTGTGAGATCCTTCTGCAAACCAGTCTCGAAACTGTGCTATCTGTAACAGTGCTTCTGCACCCCAGTATCAAAACTCTGCTCTCTGTAACAGACCTTCGGCACCCCACTCTCCAAACTTTGCACTCTGTAACAGGCGTTCTGCAAACCAGTCTCCAAAATCTTCTCTCTGCAACGATTCTTCTTCACCTCAGTCTCCATCCTCTGCTTTCTTCAAAAGTCTTTCTGCACCCAAGTCTCCAACCTGTGCTCTCTGTAACAATCCTTCTGTACCGCACTCTCCAACCTCTGCTCTCTGTAACGGTCCTTTTGCACCCCAGTCTCCAATGTCTGCTTTCTGTATCAGTCCTTCCGCACCTCAGTCTCCATCCTCTGATCTCTGCAACAGTCCTTCTGCACCCCAGTCTCCAAACTCGGAACTCTGCAACATTTTTTCTGCACCTCAGTCCCTTAACTGTGCTCTTTATACCTGTCTATCTGACCCCAGCCTCCTACATTTGCTCTCGGAAATGATCCTTCTGCACCTCAGATTCCAATCTCTGCTCTCTGTAAGGATCCTTCTGATACTCAGTCTCCAAACTCTGCTTTCTATGACAGTCCTTCTGCACCCCAGTCTCCAACATCTGCTCTCTGCAACGATCCTTCTTCTACCCAGTCTCCAATCTCTTCTCCCTGTAACAGTCCTTTTGTATCGCAGACTCCAACCTCTTCTCTATGTAATGGTCCATCTTCTCCCCAATTGCCAACCTCTGCTTTCTGTAACAGTCCATCCGCACCCCAGTCTCTAACCACTTCTCTCTGCAAGGATCCTTCTGGACCTCAGAATCTAAACTCTGCTCTCTGCAACAGTCCTTCTACACCACAGTCTCCAGATTCTGCTCTCTGTATGATCCTTTTGCATCCCAGTCTCCAACCTCTTCTCTCTGTAACAGTCCTACTGCACCCCAGTATCCAACCTCTGCTCTCTGTAACAATCCTTCTGCACCTAAGTCTCCAACGTATGCTCTTTGTAACAGTTCTTCTGCAACGCAGTCTCCAACATCTGCTCTCAGTAACGTTCCTTCTGCACCTCAGTCTCCAAACTCTGCTCTCTGCTACAGTCCTTCTTCACCCCAGTCTCAAACCTCTTCTCTCAGCAACATTTCTTCTGCACCCCTGTCTCAAACCAGTGCTCTCTGCAACTGTCCTGCTGCACCCCAGTCTCCAACCTCTACTCTCTGTAGCGATCCTTCTGCACCTCAGTCTTCAACCTCTGCTCACTGCAATGATACTTCTTCACCACAGTCTCCAAACTCTGCTCTCTGCAACAATCCTTCTGCACCCCAGTCTTGAAGATCTGCTCTCTGTAACAGTCCTTCTGCACAACAGTGTCCAAACTCTGCTCTCTGTAAAAATTCTTCTTCACCACAGTCTCTAAACTCTGTTCCCTGTAACAGTTCTTCTGAACCCCAGTCTCCGAACTCTGCAATATGTAAAATTCTTTCTGCACCCCAGTCTCCATCATCTGCTCTATGTTAGAATCCTTTTGAACCCCAGTCTCCAACCTCTCCTCTCTGTAATAGTCCTTCTCCACCTCAGTCTCGAAGTTCTGCAATCTGTAACGGTCCTTCTGCACCCCAGTCTCCAACCTCTGCTCTCTGAAACGATCCTTATGCACCTCAGTCTCCAACCTACGCTCTCTGTGACAGTCTTTCTGCACCCCAGTCTCAAACATCTGCTCTCTGCAACGACCCTTCTTCTTGCCAGGTTCCAATTTCTGCTCTCTGCAATGGTTTTTCTGCACCCCAGTCTCCAACCTCTGCTCTCAGTAACAGTTCTTCGGCACCCCAATCTCCAAACACTGCTCTCTGTAACACTCCTTCTGCTCCCCAGTCTTCACCCACTGATCTCTGTAACAATGCTTCTTGACCTCAGTCTCCAACCTCTTCTCGCTACAACAGTCCTTCTGCTCCTAAGTCTCCAAACTCTACGCTCTGTGAAAGTCCTTCTGCACCCTAGTCTCCAAACTCTACTCTCTGTAACAGGCCTTCTGCACCCCAGTATCAAAACTGTGCTCTCTGCAATGATCCTCCTGCACACCAGTCTCCAAACTCTGCTCTCTAATACAGTCTTTCTACACCTCAGTCTGAAACCTCTGCTCTCTGCAACAGTTTTTTTGCACCCCAGTTTTTAAACTTTGCTCTCTGTAACAGTCCTTCTGAACCTCAGTCTCCAAAATGCTCTCTGTAAGATCCTTCTGCAACCCTGTCTCGAAACTGTGCTATCTCTAACAGTCCTTCTGTACTGTAGTCTCAAACCTCTGCTCTCTGTAGTGGTTTTTCTGCAACCCAGTCTCCAAACTTGCATTCTGTATCAGTCCTTCTGCACCTCAGACTCCAAACTCTGTTCTCTGCAACAAATCTGCTGTACCCCAATCTCCAACCTCTGCTCTCTGCAACAGTCCTTCTTCACCTCAGTTTCCCACATCTGCTCTCAGTAAGATCCTATTGCAACACAGTCTTTAA